>NC_085049.1:1342936-1415560 GCF_963662255.1 Cinclus cinclus
GCTTACTGCAATGAATGTGCAATTATTTATTTACACATGCTGAAAACTCTGAAAGTGGAGAAGCGAGACAACTCTATCACAACAAATTCAGTATTCCAGTCTTTAAGGGGACACTCCTCAGGAAGAGGAGCTCATCTGCAGCAGCATGTCTACATCAATGTTTTGAAGGATTTGAACTGACAGAATTCCTGACACGTGGGCTCTGACCACGGCTTCAGAGAGGCAAGACCTTTGAGAACTCCTCTTCCCAGCTGCTTTATGGTTGTCACCAAAATATCTGAGAATTTAGCTAAAAAACCCCACTCATCTTAAAATGAAATATTTTAACAATGCTTGTAAGATTCTTTTATTGCATAGTTTCACTGATTTTTTTTTTCTTGGGTGGTTGTGTGCGTGGCTTTTTTTTCCTCTCAACAAACAACCTATTGGTCAATAAATACTCCACTGAACAGAACCCCTGTGTTGTGGTTCTGCTCTCTGTCACTAGAACCAAGGTGCTCCCCATTTATTTGCCTGGCTGCACTGTAATATCTTGCAGCTTTCTTCTTCTGGCCAATTTAATTGTTCTCTCTTAGGACAATGAGTACTCCACAACAGAGACCATGGCTTCCTACATATTTCTTCCAGGTTTAAACACATCAGAAACATTGCTGGTTCTACCAAAAAAAAAAAAAAAATAAATAAACAATATGTAAATCATAGTTGAGTTTAATCCTCAGTTGCTCCTCACATTATGCAGGACTTTGAGCTTGTCTCACAATTTGGATTCTCCAGAAGCTATGAAACTCTTTTCCCCTCGTTAAACACCAATTTAAACTCAAAACCCTTTTTGCAGTTTTGTTCTTCCCTCTCTGCATGATGCCAGGCATTTTTTAACTTCTAAGTAGATTATTAGATCTCCCTTGAGACCTGAAGATGTTTTTGTAAAAGTTGAATTTTGAGCTGGATGAGCAGAGATTACAATTTGGTTTAGAAATAAGGACAACCTTGAGACTTTGATTCTTTTTGTACAGATATCCGGTCGGGAGCTGTTTGTCGAGCTGTAGCTTTCAGCTAAATCAGATTCAAACAGAAAACCGAGCACTGCTCAGGTGCCCTGTGGATCTGTGAAATTCTCTTGAGATTTTAGCAACTGCCAGTGGTGAGCTGACTGTAAATGAGGAATAGATGTGCATTTCATTTTTAACAGCTTTACTCTTTTAATTGTATTATGCTGCCTCAAATAGCCCCGTGCTGGAAGACATTTGTCAGGAAAGTGAAACTGCTCAGTTCTCTGCCTTTTCTGGCACATGATGATCTCTGAAGAGAACAATGCAGCATTTCACAGGCCTTCTTTTAAGGTAGAGGCTTATATCATAGCACTTATTTCTGCATTTCCCTTCACATTTTAACTTCTGTTGCAACTTCAATAAAGAAAAACTTCACTCCATGCAATGCATGTTATTAAGTCTGGCAGAAACAAGGAAAGCTGAACTAGAAAACCTGTTGGAATGAAGATACCAACTGAAAACAAAAAACCTTTTAAGTGGTACAGGATATCATGTCATTGATGGATGCACTGGGCCAGGAGAGAAACTATTTATATATAGTTATTATATAGTTATTGATAGTTATAATATATATAATATAGTTATTAGTATAGTTATATATTATAGTTCTCAGTATAGTTATGTAATATAGTTATACGTAATATAGTTATATGTAGTTGTTATTATTATATAGTTATATGTAATAGATATTTATATATTTATAACAGGAAGAAATATTTAAAAGAATAGACAGGGAAGTTTTGCGAGGCAGTTTAAGTATTTTAAAAACAATATGACAGGAAGAGGGAAGAAACTACTAGAATAATGATTAAGGTACAGTGTTAGCATACAGATAAGGTAAGCAGGACTTTCTGTTTGTGATTTTTTCATTCCTTTGAGAATGAAACAAAAAAAAAAAATGAAACACCATGTGAGTGTATGAAGGTTAGAAAATGGTAAGGACTAAAGGAAAGCACAGAAAGACAACAAATACCATCAGTAAAAAGGACACTGCATTTTCAGATTTTTTTTTTTTTTTAAGAGAAAATTCACTCTTCATTGTGAGAGGTCAGGTGAACCCTTCCCAGCCCCACACCGGGTCATTACAGAGCTCAGCTCACATTCAGTGCCTTTTGCTTTGGCTGACTGATTGGCAGTTAAAGCAGTTAAACAGTTTAACAGTTAAATCTGCTACATTTACTCACAGAAAACATACTTTCAGTGATGCTCACAGAGATTTTTTACAAGAAATTCTGACTGAAACAACTAAGAATAAGTTTACGATGTCATGGAGACCATATGGTGAACCATAGCCTAGGACAAGAGTAGGAAGACGTTAACAAAAAGAAGTTTCCATTTGAAACCTGTATGATCTGGAAGGTTCTTCCCACCCCAGAGACAAACTTTTCTGTTACATTAAAATGTAACGTTGAACCGTGGAAAAGGTGATTATTTAGATTAATCTTCCTGACTAGAATGCACATTTCTGCACAGAAAGCATGGAATATTCTACACAGTTGTCTATTTTTCCTACTGGAGCATGCTGCTGTAGTACCTTCATATTTATTGCCAAGAAAGCTAAAAGTGGTTAAAAGCAGTTAAAAAAAAAATAATCACATGCCACTGCTTAAAAAAAAAAAGACTTGTCTGTTCCTAGCAATGTACACATCTCCATCGAAGTTATCACTAAATTTCATGTATATTAAGTACAAGCAGTTTTAAAGCTTTATCAGCAACGCGTTCTGTACATCAAAGTATCAAATTAATTGTGGAGTGTTGCTTTGTTCTTCTCTTATTTCTTTGCCTGAGCCTCTGTTTGCTCTCCATATTGATGCGTACCTACAGCCAAGTAACAAGATGCAAACAGGCAAGGTATGCTCTACTCCCGTCTGGTTTATAAATACTGTCTGCTGTGAGCTCCAAGGGAACTTTTTAAATTCCCCTTTTATTGAAACAATGACAATCTGATTCAACAATTCTAAATCTGTTTGGCTTTCAAAGGTATAAGAACACAATCTGTCTTCAAGGTGTCACATTTTGTTGTGATTTTTGGTTGGATATCTGAACCTCTGAAATTCAATAGCCACTCTGCTACATAAAGTGAGAATCAAGAATAATACTGTGACAGTCACAGGCTGGGGGATATCATAACCAAAACTGGGTCTGACACCACTGGTTTGGCACATGGTTTTAAAGGAATGTCCTTTCCTGCGCTGGTGACCCGATGGAATTAATATTCAGCAGGAATTTTCTTGGAAACTTTTAAAGCCTAACAGGGAGCTTGCATCTTCACCTCCACAAGCTACTTTAAAAAGTTCTCTCTTCAAAATAGTTGCAGCCATGCACTGTGCTGGACAAAAGCCATACCCATGGCTGTTTCCTGATTCTAGCTCAATTTCCTCATTCCCAGCCATGACACCTCACAGGGCTGCAAGTGTGCTCTAAATGGGGCAGGAAAGAAAAAAAAAAAGAAATAAAAAAGCTGAAGACATTTTCTGTCTTGATTAACAAGTATCTTGCACTTTCCTTTGCAGTAACTTGAATAGCAAGATAACCTGACTAGAAATTCCCAATTGCAGTTGCCTTAAACATGCACAAAACATTGGCCTGCTAGCAGCACATCATAAAGGATGGCACTGCTAACCCTGCTCTGTCAAAAGGGAATTCTCTGAGTAAATGAGTGTACTGGTGTTACTTCCCTGGCTAGTGTGCCATGCAATGTGGATGCAGCAATAGAAAGCTCTAACTCACTAAAGCTTGGCTTTTTACCAAACTCAATAAGAAAAATCAACAGCAAAATGCACAGGGCACCAAGAAGCTGCTCTGAGTAGGAGGGACCATCTCTATAACTTCTGCCTTAAGGATAATTTTATATTTCAGGCAACAGCTTATAACCATCCTTCCCTGAAATTAGAGGTAAGAGCATAAAATCTTTTTTCTACACTTCTCCCTCCCATCGTCTCCATGGCATCTTTATTGATTAAAGAAACATTTATGGTTTTTAAAATTCCTTTTTCTAAGGAATTGGCTTCTATGGCTCTAAGAATCAACGCACTTGCTCTGAGTACTGGATTCAAGGTTGCAACTGAATTTATGGGTGAAGTGTACCGTGATTGTGTTTTCCATTTATGAAAGTTCTTCCTTTCCACTGCATAAATGCACTTCATGTTACCATTTGCCTGCCTTAAGGGTTGCCTGCAAAGTGGAAGAGCGTAAGGGAGACACACTCAAAGAACAAGAAAGATCTATTAAAAGGTAGGGTTGACTGTGAGGTGAACAAAACAACTTAGAAATCACAGAGAGGTGCAAATCCAGTTCAGGTTCTTGATGATGGGGCTTGATGTGCTGGCTGTGATACCTCTGTGTGACCCTGCCTTCTAACCCAGGCTCTGAGGAAGCCTCTGCAATGGTTTTCATTCCTCTGCCCTCAGCAATGGGTGCTGGAGTTTAATCAGCAGGACACGCGCTGCTCTTTGTGCTCTGAGAAGAAGGGTTGTTTAGTTCCCAAGCTAAGGCTGGCAGAAGTGACCAGTGATTTTGAGAACCCTTCCCAAAGAGTGAGCACATGCCTGCAGCACAGATTCTCCTAAAGACACTGCAAAATGAAAAGAAAGCATCCAGAATCTGAAGTGACTGGAAACTCTTGGTCTCTTTTATGGCATTGATAAATTGTGGTGCATAGAAATAATGCAGCGTAGAGCTAAGCTCCAGATCTCCTTGCTTTAGGATATACTGTAAGTTGAATATTTATGCAGAATCAATTTTAATTTGGAAAATATCATAGAAGAAAAATGCAAAAAAAAAAAATGCAAATGTTGCTCTTGCAACAACAACAACAACAACAGAAAAATCAGTCTGAGGAAGTCTCTGAGCTGCAGATTACTGACACCTGGGAGAGCAGCAGTGCACTGTGTTTGGCCCATTTTCACTGTGTTCCCTGGGTAGCTGTTGTTGGTCACCTGGAGACAGGATGCCCAACACTGACTTTTGGGCTGATTTAGTGCAATTGCACCTGTCAGCAAGAACTGTAGACAAAGAGGAGCTCTAATTCATTTTCCTTACCCATGGTTTGATAGTGATGGTAACACAAGCCCTTAAAATAGACATGAATATGTGAAGAGCATTTATTTTATATTCTGCTCATGTTTTATATGAACATGGATCTTTCAGCCGTGTCTCAGCAATCACAAGAAATCAGAGAGCTGTTTTGTGGATGATAGAAGCGAGGAACTGAGTTGATGAGTTGTCAATGCCAAACATAAAACAGGATAGAGTTGAATGAACGTTCAAAACCAGCTCAGTTAAAGAGCCTGTGATCCAAAGGCAGTGAGGCTAAGGGGGAAGTTAGCTTGGACCTTAGCCAGTGTGACTATACCTTCTGCAAAATGATAAAAAACTGAGAAATAGAGAACTAAGAGAAGAAACTTCAGAAAACCATTTATATGGAAAGTACTCCTCTCCTTCACCCCACTCTGACAATGTGCATATATCCCTGTGTCCCAGCAGTTCAATCAGTGACCCAGACATCTTTGGAACTCGGCATCTTTAAGGAAGTGCAATCTCTGTGTTTCTGAAGGTTAACTTCCCAGTTCTTCACGCACCAGCAAAATAGTGTGGATATAAGAACGACAGATTTTTTTTTTCCTTAAGAGGATTTGTTCTGTGATCCAGAACTCCTTTCTGCAGCATTACCATGAAGCAAAAAAACCCCTGGATCGATATTGTCTTCTGTGAGAAACTAAAGGGACAAACCATCAAAGATCCTGATCAGGAGAGAAGTGCTTGTTCTCTGGCACAGCTGCAGGTGCCAGGTGTGGTGCCATGGTGGCATGAGAGACCAAGGGGTGACATTTCCCCTTTTCCATGCCAGCAGTCCTTGTGCAGCCAGAATGAGCAGAGGGCACTCTGCACCTGATGCACGCTGAGAGGCTGGGGACAGGCTGAGCAATATTAAAAACTCTCTGAAGCACCTGAAAGGACTGATACTCTGCACCACACCCTCGTGCAGAGCTGCATCTTCAAAGAACAGTCAAGTTCTTCACTTGCAGAAATGCCACCCAGGCACAGAAACAAAATCAGGCAAAAGGTCTGACCTAAGAGCCTGGCGTGCTCTGACAAACCCTAGCACGTGCTCTTTCTGCTCTGAGGTCTGGAAGACAACATTGCCCATATACTCATTTCTACATGGATCTTTTATAAATTAGAATTGGATCCTAATAATTTAATAATGAAAAAATAGCAACATTGTGCTCCAGGATCTGATCTGTCAGGATCTTTGCTTCCACTACATTCCCACTATACATAAAAAAGACATGTATGGAAACAGGTGAAACTGCTAGTAGCTCAGATAGAAACCTGGGTTACAAGTATTCTCAGGAAATTGCATCCAGAGAAAATAATCAGTTTTGGATTATTAAATGTCCATTTTTAATAATATGGCAGTAAGTGTATCAAGTCACAGCTTATTTCCCAAATAAAGCTTTAGAAAAGTTTTATTTTTTTTTCCAAAGGTACAGCATGAAACTGAGATTGCAAAACTGGTGCAGCTTGTGCTTACCCAAGACAAGCAACGGCTTGATAAAACAAATTTGCTCAAGCATTTCATCTGCATGTGTAATGCTTTTACAGGTCACTTAATGCAGAATACCTCCCAAGTTTTTGGAAGGACTGTAAGTGCTGACACAGATTCTGTCCCCTGACATCTCTGTTACATCATGGGTAGGAATATCTCCAGCATCAAGAAAGTGTCTCAACAAACAATCAGCTCCCAGTGCAAGGAGTGGGGGTGGAACATAAGGCACCACAACAGAATTTATTCAACTGACTTCAAAGTTTCACCCAATGTGCTTCGGGAAGATAGGTTACACGTGGGACTGTATTCATTTACATAGATTACTGTATAATCTAGAGACATATCCCAGTCCTCCTTCTCTCCCACTATTCACCCCATGTCTGTACAGTAGTTTGAAGTTATGGAGTGCCAGGTAAGTGCTAAGTAATTGACTGATCACCTGTTACCAGAAACCGCCTGAATCTGTTCCAGAGGATGAAATTCACTTTTCATTATCCTGATAAATAGAAAACCTTCTCAGCCAAGAAGACACTCGGGGCTGGCACACTCAAGGTCACCACAAGAGCCGCAGCTCCATTTTCACTTTGACACAGACAGGAACGAAAGCACAGCCAGCGAACCAAGCCTGGGCAGGGTGCTGAGCAAACTGAGCACTGAATTAACCAGGATGTGATCCTGCTGCTTGTCCCGACTTCCCTGCCTGGGTGATCTCCCCTTACCTGAAGGTCAGCAGCCCAAGTGCCTCCAGAGGGTGAGCAAATGCCCATTTCCTCAGCAAGGTGTGCATTTCTGACACCGTGGTGCTGTCCCAGCTGGGAGCGCTGCCCAGCACCAGGGGGAGGGAGCAGCTCTGCTTATTGCAGGAGTGGCGATAAAACCACAAGATTCTTCTCTGCTGCTCTGAGAGTCTGCAAAAGAACATTAGAAATGCAGTTTGAAATTAAAACCACCTGAAGCTTTGTGTAGCAACAAACTTTATTGTGCAGAGGGGCCAAGTCACACAGTACATTGCTTTTCAGCTAAGTACATGTTTTCCTTGGGGCAGGATATCATTTTCTGTGGACCAGCTTTTATAAGGAAAATGATACTTATATTCTGGATCTGTCAGCCTTAGGTCATATAAAAATGAAGTGTCAAAAGACACACACACACACACACACACACACACACACATATATATATATGATTATTTCACATTCCAAGCACTTTCAGTTTTCTTGTCTGCTGCCTCTATTGTTGGTGTTTGTTTTTTTTTACTGGTTGGATTTTTTCCTACAAAGATGGTACAGCTGTCATGGGGTTAATTATTATTACATCTGTCTGCTACAAATTGCCTCTAACTTTCTTAACTAGACACACAACACTGCAAGTCACAGCTTTCATTCCTGCCCTTGCTTTAATGCAGGTGTGTCTATTTTTAACATCTTTGCTTTTAAAATAATGTTTAGGCACATCTATGCACATACACAAAAACATGAGCACAGGTACACACATGCAGAGTGTGATTCCCCCTAGGTGCTGATATGAGTTTGGAAAAGGGAAGAAAAGCTCCCAGAAATGTCTGTATTTGTTTGAAAGATCTAGCTTGCCATGCTTTACTGTACTCACAAATTAAAAAAAAAGCAAATAAAAAGCAATATTCCAGACTCCTCACAGAGATATTAGATATCTAAATGTCATATTGATAAAATGGTCAGTCATCACACCATCTTTCACCATGGTGAGAAATGCCTCAGAATAATTTCTGCCTTATATCATCTGATTTGTCAACAATTCAGACATCTTTTCCTCATGCATATTAAATCTCAGGTTTTGGCACATCAGAAAACAGGAAAATAAATTTCCCTGGAGAGACAAGCTCAGACAATAGTCTTAATTTGATATCAGAGCCTTCAAAAGCAAACTCTGAAAGAGCAAACTGATCCCCAGTTCATACAAATAATTACTCGAATCAAGAAGAACATTGGTTTTCTTGGTCATATTTGACCAGGTTGGTGATGCATCTAGTTAATAGCACAACACAATTGTGACTTTAAACAAACCTAAATATTTCAGAACGAGCTGTGAGGGATCTAGCAGAAGGCAGTAAGTAAATAGTTTGCTTCCAGACAAGTATTTAATTATCCAGATGTGCAAACAGGGCTCAAAATCCAAGTGTTTACATTCTTTCCAAGGTTGTCTTCCTTCTATTTGCAATGTTTTGGGACATTCTTAGCCAAAAAAAAAAAAAAAAAATCTTAGCCCCGCTCTAACTGTCAAGATTGTGTCACTGACAGCTCATAGAAATGAGTTCCTTTGGCTCTGCAAGCTCTAGAGAACTTTTTTCCTTTGCAATTTTGAATTGCCAAGTGTTTAGGAACAGAGAGCAGCAGCACAAAGATGGGTGTGTTTTATCCCCAGTGAATGTTAATATCTTCCCTCTGGGAGAAGAAACTCATAAATGCATGCAGAAGATGAACTTAACTGTGATACCAATCCCGACTTTCAGCAATCCTTTCAGGAGAAGTGTCATTGTGGTAATGACTTCAAGAAACAACTCCAGAACTCACAGCATGTCCTCTGTGACAATAGAGAGATGTCTTTGTGATCGTGTGAAAAAGTCACACTCAGAAAAAAAGATAAAAGTAGGCCTAAAACTTCATTGCCTGTCTGGTTATCTTGTGCATTTGGATGACATTCTGCAGGACAGTTCAGCTAAAGGACTTCTTTTAAATGATAACTTTAAGGGGAGATTCCAGCTTTCAAACAGCATCCTCCAAACTAGAGAATCTGTTGTTCAGATTAAAGCAGCTAAAGCTTCTACTGAGCTTGCAAAGGGAGATAAGGAATCAATCCTTGTTTCATGTTTTCTAAATAACAGATTTCTCCCTCTGACTTTCCTCAGAGGCATTGCCATTTTCTCTTTCCATACTTTAAAGATCAGAGATGAAATGAAAGGGTGGGTGGGCTAGGAGTGTCTTAAGTTTTGATTTTAACTTTCTTAGTTATTAGAAAAGTTTATATAAACATGTGACGGGACATTTAAGATGATAAAAATATTTGGTATGCATATAGGATCTGAAGATTGCTATGCAAATAAGGGCATTTCTTTGTCTCCATAAGGTTAAGATGCTATTTAAGTTTTTTTGTTTGTTTGTTTGTTTGTTTTTTTTTGGTTTTTTTTGTTTGTTTGGTTTGGTTTGGTTTTTTATAAATAAAAGTCAAGCTTATGTTTTTTTTAGGTAATGGTATATCTAAATTTCCCTCC
Organism: Cinclus cinclus; assembly: GCF_963662255.1. Taxonomy (NCBI): domain Eukaryota; kingdom Metazoa; phylum Chordata; class Aves; order Passeriformes; family Cinclidae; genus Cinclus; species Cinclus cinclus. Next base: position 1,352,784 of record NC_085049.1, read on the forward strand.
ATATGTGGTGTAGAATAAAATATATAGCCTTCTGCTTAACATGAATAAAGCCAAAATACCTTATAACCTGAATAATTCAGTAGTTTTCTGTTCAGGATTTGATTAATCCCTTTAGCTAAACAAAGAAAACAGCTTTTCTGAAGGCCTTGTTAGGGGGTGTTACTTTTTTCAGTGAGAGGGGAAAACAGCAAAAAAAGAGTTTAAATTCTTCTGATCTACTTTTGGTTGTTCACTTTCAGTACTAAAGGAGAACAAGACAAAAGGGAAAAAGAGGAGAGAGCAGTAAAGATGGGAAATGCAAATTTCTGTCCCCCAGCACGGATTTTCACTTTAAAGTTTCTCCTCCACGGACAGACTAGACAAGAGCTCTCCCACTATTCTCCCAAGTGGAAGCAGATCCAACCACACCTCATTACAACAGGACTCTTGTGAGCACCGGCAGGAAAACCAGATCCTCCCCAGGTAAGCGGCAAAAAGGGAAAGGGAAGCTGGGAGAGAGGGAAAAGCCAGGCAGAAGGAAGGAAATAAAGGAGCCAAGGAAATGAAGGTGGCAGAGACCAGAGCGTCTCGATCCTGGCTTCCAACCAGTCCCCATCCCTTCAGTGGGACCCACTCGGCAGCTGGCTGCAGCACGTTCAGAGGCAGAGTGTCCTGGGCTTGTGTTTCCAACACAGCCACCCAGAGAGGAAGCGGCAGCTCACACCTGGAAGGTGTGCAGAAGTCAGCCAGAGCAGCTGGCAGTCACCGCTGAGCTCAAGGGCAAGGTCAGAGTGCAGGGCTGCGAGGAGCACAAGAGCCACGCGGATGTTTTCGTTTCCTTGGGTCCCACCCAGCAGCATCTGCACTAACCAACATCCGAGAGGTGCTGGGGCCTGGAGCTGGGCCACCTAGCACAAAGACAGGTGTGAGCTGCTGGGCAGACCGGGGGGCAGGCACGCATCCATGGGACAGGAACAAACACCAGCAACCAGCTCAGTGGAGCTGCGGGCTGGAGGGTTTTTGTGTCTGGGTGTCAGCAGCTGGGGAGAGCAGGGACATCTGGGTCCAGCTACTGGGTACACCGAGCTCAGCTACTGGGGCACTGTACTATAAAATACTGGTACTATATATAAAATACAAATCTGTGTGCAGATATATCTATATATATCTGTATATATCTATATCTATTGCAGCAGCAGAGGTGGATCGTGATCCTGCAGAGAGGAGGAACAGAATCAGGTCTGTGCTGCCAGTTTTGGGGCAGTGTTGGACTTACAACACTACTGGATTCAAGAACCCGTAAGAAAGACAACCATGCAGACAGCCTGGGTTTAACCACTGATTCTTCCTTTCCTACCATTGATTTATGAATTTTTCTGTTCATTCACATATTCCCTCTGCTTTCAGTAGGATGAGCAGAAGGATCCTGACAGACTGAGAAAGGTTTCTTGTGTCTTCTGACCACAGACACCCACTTATTTCAACGTCATATTTGAGGCATGTAAGCCTGAAGCACCATCACAGAGTGATGCTGCCACTAAAAAGCTGCCTAGATTCCTCTCTTTTTCTTTAAATATGAAATAAAAAAGAAAATAAGAAATCTTCAGATATCATGGCAATAATGTGTTGGGATACAAACATGCTATAGATTTTTTAAGAGAAAGTATCTCACAAATGAGAAAGATTAAAATAATTCCTCTGATACACTTACATCAAAATTTACAGGCTGACAGATTCCTCTGGATTACAAAGTACCCAAAAACGCAATTGCTCCATTCAAACCCCAGATATTTTACCCTTCCCCCTGATGATTCATTTACTAGACCAGCTTTGGCTGCAAGACAAGAGAACAGAAAACAACAAAATATGGGAAACCACAGGACTACCATTGTCTTTCCTCCAAGGACCTGTGACTGATCTTAGAACAGCCTTCACTGCAAACTGCTGACTGCCAGGGGTCTCTTCCCTTCATAGCTCCACAGAACCCAAAATTGTTGTGCTATGGATGTTATAGGATCTGCCTTTGCTGGTCCTTTGCAAAACCCATTCATGAGCCTCTTACCCATGAATTTGAGCTTGGCCTTCATGAGTGTGGTGATGTTGTCATCTGCCTTCACAGCTTGGTGACAACAGATTTTAAAAGCTCACCCCTGGCTGCCTAAAGAAGTTCTTTATCCCACTTGTTGTAATTGATTTCCTGCTTGTTTCATTGAATGTCCCCGAGTTCAAATACTGTAGGATTTAATGAGGCATTTACCTTGTCTATCACCATCATGCTTTTACAAAAAATTAATTGTACATACACAGACATGCTCTGGTCTTCTCTCCAAAATGCAGTCTCAGCTTTTCTAGCTTCTTTTGGTCAAAGAGCTGCTTAAGCCCTTGCATGGTATTTGTTGCCCCTCTCTGCACACTTTTCACATCTGTGTCCTTCCTGAGTCTTGAAGACAAGAACCATGCAGCATCCCCAATAAAGTGGAATCAAGGTTTTAAGCAGCAGAGAAATGGCATGTGCTGTCTTCTTTGACTAATTACTTTGTACTAAGCTAATTTCTTAATGACCTTATTCCTTCTTACTGGAACCACAATTTTGCCATGGTAGCAGAGGTCACATGCATGGGGTCTGAAGTTCCCTAAATCATTCTGAAGCATATTTTGCAGGTGGAAATTTCACTGTCACCGTGGCTCTCCATAATAAAATACTGACATCCCATTCACATTTTAAAACAGAATTAAAAAACCCGAAATTCCAGATCCCATGGTTAATAAGAAATAATTTCACATTTCAACTGTCTTTGTAAAGGTGAATCAAACATAAAATACAACAGAAAACTTGTCTCTCGCTTTTTTTTTTAAAAAAAATCATTTAGAAAAACCCTCAAACCACCAACACAGAAATCAGCACAGAAAAATCTTCTTAACAGATACATCATATCCCACTGAGAGTGCTGAATTAAGTTATTTAGTTATTGCACAACTAATGCACCTTTTGACCTTTGATGGAGGATTAATTCACACAATTAACTGCCATTAGTATAATGGCTCTCTGTGAGCACCTGTGTTCCAAATTCCACTCTGATTATACCCAAAATTATTTTATGCAGTACATAATCCTAATTGGTAGTACAGTATTCACATAGCAGAGAATACTAATTTTCCTCAGTTCAGAGTGTGTTTTTTTCCACCTTCTGTGAAAGCTGAACTTTCCATACTTCTTCCCTTGCTTGTAGCTTGAAACAGATTTTTCAAAAGCCATTTCACAGTTCTATCTGAAGTGTTTAATAACTAAAGGGGACAGATTTCCATAGAACCTAAAGCTGTTCTTGCTGATGCTGATAGAGATGTACTGCATTACCTGAAAATCTTATCTTTTGAATGAAAAATTAGCTTATTGCCTCAAAGACATGAAAGGATCTAGTAACATAAAGGGAAAAACAATCCTTTTCTAAACTGGTAAAATACACTGTCACCTCCAGGCCCTTATTTGGCCTTGCTGTGATCTATTCTTCCATTTAGAGGTGTTACTTCTTAAATCAGTCGAGCTAGGCTCCTTCAGAGGAAAATTTAGTTTTTAACAAATTGGATACATTGACTTGTGATCCATAGGGAAACACAGCAAGAACCAGCGGGGTTAGGCTGGGACAACTTACAGCAGGAGAGAATGTTTCTGTGAAAGTCTTGCAATGTGCTTCAGGCACTCTTGGGTTGGCTCTACAAGGTCACCTCGTCTTTCTTCAGGTTCAGGTTTAATGAACTCCAAATCAGTTTCTGGGAAGTCGACCTTTATTTAAAAAAAACAAACAAAAAACAAACAAACCAATAAAACAAAATCCCAACCAACCAACCAACCAAAACAAAACAAAACAAACAAACAAAAAAAAACCCCCAAAGAACAAGAAAAGAAAACAAAAAAATAAGAAGTGTTACAGCAGTGTATAATCTCCAATACAGGTATCGAGAAATGTTATCTTGAATTAGTACAGGGATTATACAAGGCATGACAGAAGAAAAAAAATAAAAACAAAAAGAAGAGGGGATAATTAAGAGAGGGAATAATTTAAAAATATAATTTTAATAATAATAAGGGGAATATAAAAAAAAAGAAACAAAGAAGAGATAATTGTTTGAGGATTCTCTCTGTATGTAATATGTAACTTAAGTGTTTTGGTGATAAAGTCCATCCACAAAAATCAATCAGTGGAACATAACTTTCCTGGGAGAATTTCATCCACCACATTACAATTCTATTACAATTGCGTGAGCTCAAAGCAATTTTTATTTTTATTTTTTTCATGAGATGGTTCTCAATTGGAAAACTCATTAAGGTAGATTTTTTGTTTTTTGAAAAGTAAGGTTATTTCTGATGTATAGTTTGGCACTGTAAGAGATGGAAATCAGATTCCCGATTTCTCTTCTAGATGTTCAATTTATAAATATATTATACAGCATCTACCAATTTTCCCTTCTTACATAGGCCTGTCAGAAATTAAGGATAATATTTTTAAGATAAAGAGAAAGCAAATATTCAACCAAAACTGTAAAGCTTGAGGTACTTGATCATCTGAGTAGATTTATCTGAAAATTCAGATTATTCTTCAAAATTCAGCTCAATTTACATCCAGCTTCAGTCTAGTAATGAACACCAAAATATCTTATCTATATCTACTTTTTAATAAAAGGATTTAATACATATCACCCTTCTAAAAATTAACAATTTTTTTCCCAATAAAACATTCAGTCACATTGCAAAACTGATTGATCTTTAAGGTCTCTTCGAACCCAAGCCTGGATTTCCTAGGAAAATATCTATCCAGCATGTTCACAAATTGTGGTACTGCTATATGGCTGGGAATAACTGAAAAAGAAGGGGGGCAGAATGAGAAATGCTGTTTCGTTTCTTTCAGTAAATACAAATTAACAGCCATTTACTGTCTCAACTTCCCTGAATTATTAATAGGGGGAGATATTTTAAGGCATGGTCTTTGACTGAACTCAGCCTGGAAAATCCCCATTTGCTTGTCTGTTAAAACAAGGCTATTTTTAGGCCAGGCTCATTTATCTGTGTTATCTGCTTTTATATTTCATTTGCTAGCAGACATTAGGATTTTTAATACAGAACGCAATAGCATTTGTAATATAGAATGTTAAAATTCTGTATTAAAAAGAATAATCGATTTTTAATTATTATTTATTAATTATTTCATACAGAAAACAATACAGGACACCTGGTTTTGTCCTTGGAATACCCAGTTGCTGACTGAAGCTGGGAAGGTGACCTGATGTGTTTCTCTGACAGCAGTAATGGAAAGAGGATTTTGGGTTCGGGTGGTGCCGTGAGCTGTGAACATCCCTTTTTCCTGCACTTTGCTAACAAACGAGGCGTGGCTCTGCTCTCTGGCTGTCTCACCTGCAGGGTGACCGAGGTTGGTGTCTCGGTGCTGCAGATGCCCAGGGTGGTCACAGCTGTGGGGACGGTGCTGTGCAGGGCCATGCTGAGCAGCACGGTCCCGTGGATGAGCCTCCTGCAAGGACAGGGAGAGACGCTGGTTACAGGCTATCCTGGAGTCAATAGGATCAGGGGACCAGCCCCTTTTTCAGGGCTCTGTGGAAGGTCAGCTCCGGGTGGGGAACGCGAGGGGTCGCGCACACCACCGCTGTTCCCGCTGGATGAGGAGGAGGAGGAGGAATTCAGCTTCGCCAGATGACAGAGCTGGGGCTTCTGTGCTCACAAGAGTCCCTAGGAAGAAAATTGGCTCTTGGTCTAGGGGTGTCACGCCAGCCACGTGCTGTTAAAGTCGTGGCAACAAGGCAAAAAAATCCCTGGCCAGTGATTTCATCTTCTCCACTGGTTTCCCCACCTGGACGTACCAATTTTTAATCTTATTTGTGGTACCGGCTCATTGTTTTTAGGGATTTTACCAGTGAATGGTATCCCATGAGCACTTGCTGTCGGGGGCCATTTTGGAGGGGTAGTGGAGGTGGGAATGGATACAAGAGCAGGTCCTTGTGCCTCCCTGCCCTTCTGGGCAGGTGTCAGCCACGAGGGCTGCGAGCTCTGCCTGTGCGGGCATTCAGCTCTTCTGTGATCTCATCTTCGCTCGCAGGGACCTTCCCCAGCCGACAGAAAGAGCCTGGGAAATGCAGCTCAGACTTTCCTCAGCCTTTATTTCTGCTGTGAAGGGGGTCAGGCAGCAATCCCAAGACATGGATATTACACGTGCTTTTCTATGTTTCGGGAGGATCAAAACCAGACCAATGGGCTACAGGATTGAAACACTGTCCAACTACACCAAAGTTCTCTGTGTGCAATAACCAGTTACAGAGAATCAGTTCCAACCAACCATCTTCTAAAAAGTTATCGAGGGTTCTCACATTTTTCTAGCATTAGTCATTCTAAGTAAATAGTTTCTCTTATCTCAGAGAGAATGCCAAGGGGGCTCACAGGGGATCTGCAGAGGGATCCATCCCCACCACAGATACTGGGACGGGGCAAGGGACAAACAGCTAGGAGCACTAACAGTTTACACAGACATAAAACGTTAACAGCAAACAGTCAACACAAACAACAGTTATGGTCAACTGGGTAGACACACATCAACAACAACAACAACTGGGCGGCCACCTTGTAGAGAAAAACTTGCATCTGGGAATTTATTCCCCGCATCACTGAAATCCCACCAAAGGACATGGAACTGCTGAGCTTAAAACACAAACAAAAGCAGAGCAAACCCTTTATCTTTACATGGCCAGTACAAATCTGGCTTCAACCAGTAGAGGTTGCACCACAGCCACAGCAGCATCTCTGCATTTGCAGGGTTCGTGGAAAAAATCACTCTGCCAAGACATTCCAGTCAGATCTGCACTTCACCACTTGGGTGACAGGGGCTGCCCTTTAAGCCAGGTGTAAAATAAGGATAATGCAATATCTCTGTCTCAAGATTTAATTTTGAGGGCAAATATGGTAGAGGCTGAAGCATCGATATGCTGTAAAAGGTGGAGGGCAGCATATTTGTCCCACAGAGAGAAGAAACTCACGGTTATCTGCTGCCTCCACAAGGTATCCTTGATGATTTTATGTGTAGGTGGCAGGGAGGGGGAAATACGATAGGAGAATCTCCAAAGAGCTGAAAGAAGTTTGAGTGGGGTTGTTTGTGCCACATGTGCCACACAGAGTTTTTGGGCAGATGAAAGGTTATGCTCTGAGCACCACAGCTCCAAGGAACTCTTATCAGTAAAACAGCAATGCATGGGACCAGCAGATAAGAAACCCAGCCTGATTTGGCAGCTCAGCACAATTCAGTCTAGAGAACTTGAATAAAATCAGAAAGTTCAGGTGAAAATTCCAAGCATAACAAACCAACTCAAATTTAGATTGCAGTACCTGAATAAAGGAATTTATTTTAGTTTGTCAATATCTTAATGAGTTGTGAGCTTAGAAATTTGATTATGTCCAGCACCTCTTTTTTTACTGACAAATAATTTTCTTTTTTAAACCCTGTTCAGTCAAAACAACTGAGAGAATCACTGGACACTGCAGCAGAAAGAGCCAGGCAGGTAAATGAAGTTGAATTCCTGCCTTTCACCTGAGAGGAAGATGTTAGAGGTACAAGAGACACAAGATGGACTATTTGATCCCTGCATGGGTTTGCAACATTGCTGTAAAGAAAGAATATTTTGAATTGCAAATTGAAATAAACGGCTTCAAGTCATCTGAAGAAGATTTAAGAAACTCCCACAAACTGATTGTTATAGTCAACATAAATGAGCATAAACCTAATTCAGGACTAACTTTTCTTTTTCACTTCTCAAGCTGTTTGTGTTGTCAGCACAGACGTTTTATTTTATTTTATTATTTTATTTTATTTTATTTTATTTTATTTTGAGAACAGAGCTGGGGAGGATTAAAGACAGTTATTTTCTGAAGTTTTTTTTTTTTTTTGCAGCTGTGGGTGCAATTGCAGGGGAATGGAGGCAGAAAAAGAGCAGTGATATGAACAAGGTAGCACTTGGAGGAAAACAATTGTGTGATATGAAGTCTCTCTCATTGAGGTAATTGATGTGAATGAGGAAGTGATCAATGGTGATTCAAAGAGGTTTTCCTGTGATTACTCAGATGACCTTTAATAAATGAGTTGCATCTCTTCAACTAATCCTATGTTGACAAAGATTTACATCATAATTTGAACTAATTGGCACTTTTGTTAGAAGGGAGAGGAGTAGCTGAGAACAAATGAACATGAAGACTAAATTACCCTTTTGAGCTCTCATTACTGCTAATCACTTTCATACTGTGCTGTAAAACTATGGGGGCCTTTAGAAAAGAATACATACAGTGGATTTTTTTCCTGAGAAACCTGTGTAGCCAAATATAAGAAGCAGCGTAGACCTCAGAGGTGCTTAGACGTGTTTGAGACCCTTCCTGAACTCATTATTTCAACTCATTTACACCTAGAACACATGTGGCTAAAGACTGTCCAGGAAGACAAAGAAGAATCTTTGAAGGCAGATGGACCTCTCAGAGATAAAGAAAATTTAACAGGAGAGCAAAAGTCACGCAAAAAAAAAATGAAGCAAAACAAGGAATTAATTCACTTCATGGGCAGGTGGGTGTTCAGCCATCTCCAGAAGAGCAGGGTCCCACCACAGGGAACAGTGACTTGGGAAGAAAAACGCCACCACTCCAAATGTCTCTGCTCTTGGTCCTTTATCCCCCTCACTTTATACCCTGGGAACGATGTCCCATGGTCTGGAATGTCCCTCTGGTCACTTTGGGTCACCTGTCCTGGCCGTGTCTCCTTGTGGCAGCATGAAAAGGAGAAAAGGCCTTGGCTGTGTGTGAGCTCTGCTCAGCAGTAACAAAACCATCTTTATGTTATCAACCCTGTGTTCAGCACAAATCCCGAACGCAGCTCCGTACCAGCCACTGGGGAGGAAATTAATTCTACCCCAGCCCAAACCAGCAGAGCCAGCAAACTTTGGGGCACTACAAGTACAGTGAATATTCCTCAGAAGAGTCAGCTTTTGGGCACAGAAATGGAGCAGCAACAGGGAACGAGTGGATGGATGAAGCAGGGAAAAAAATGCATCATTATTTTTAGAGAAAGAAGCAGGTGAGAGTGCAGGATCCATTAAGGAAGTGAAGGAATTGGCATCATGAGCATGATATCCACATCCTTTAGTGAACAGGCAGATTCTTCTCTCTGCCACTTGGTTCTGCTGAGGAGCTCGGGAAGGTCACTCCCTGTTCCACCTACCATTCCAGTTTTCCGTGTGAGAGGTGAAGGTAATGACCTTTTAAAGACTTGTATAATGATCATGGACACAGAAAATGGCTTTCAGGTAACAACGTCACTGTCAAGCAGATCAGAAAGTGAATATTCTGCTCTGTGCCTACTGCCATTTATTTATTTTGGAATTACACAGATTCCCTCCTCTTGTTGATTACTGGAGCTAAAATAAACTTCCCATCTTGCTACAGAAAATGACATCACTATTTAAAGGCAGCTCAAGTTATCCTAACTTGACAGAACCAGCCTTATGTCCTCAAGTCCCATGGCAGACTTCCCTCACCACTCCCTGCAAGGGGAAAGTTTTGCTGCTTGCTCTGTCTGCTTTGGAAATACCAAAATAAATAGTGGTAGAATCAGTGAAGCCAGAGCAATGGGAACTGCAGGGGACATTGCAGCTCCCCAGCTGCCCCAAAGTGACAGATCTGTGGTTTGTTCATCAGCTCTGAATCACGAAACTGTTCAGCCCAAGAGACAAAGGCAGTTTCTGATGTGAAGGAATGGAAGGCTGGCACACAGGCTTCCAAAAAAGTTTTGGAGCTGCCTCTAGCATCTAATGAGACTTCTTGGCACAGATGCAGCGCCAAAGGCTCGGGTGGCACAGATTTAGGGCTGCTGTTTAAAGTCAGCTGTCTGAGCAGGCTGAGAAAAGCAGAGTTCATGGCTCAGCTGCTGGGCAGGAGGCAGCTACATTCATTTTCACCATTTTCATTCACAAATATAGGTAACATTACTGCTCAGGCTGAACGAACTGGCAAAATGAGGACAAAGCACTGTGTAAAAATAATGTAAGTGTCCCCAAACCTGACATTAAAAGTCTCAGAAGTTCAGAGCCGAGGTTAAATTTAAAGGAAATGCAAAGCTACTAAAATATATAAAAAATCCTCCCCTTATCTTATGACCCAAGCAGTCTTAATTCTGCATTGGAATGATAGTGTGGAATAACTCCTTCATTATAATTACAAATACTACAGAGTTCTAGAAAATTCAAAACAGACAATTTTCAACCCCAAAAGATTGCTAAATGCACTGCAGACATTTTTGAGAACCACGACCTCCATTCTGACAGCTTCTAGTTTAAATAACTTCCCTAAATTTGTAGGATAAATTTGTAAGTGATAATTACATCGAATACAAAATTAACAGGTTATTCCAGACTTTGAAAAAAATTTTGCATTTATATTCCTGATTCCTTTGTAAGTTTTGTTCCAGAAATATGAAGACACAAAATCAGTTTACAAGCAATGATTTTAGAGTAAACAACTCCATTAAGGCAACTCTTGGAAAATACTTTCAGGAAGTCAGTTTGATAGGCAGAAATCCCAACACATGTTTGGCTAAGATTACAGTGTCTATGCAGCAGCTAATCATGTTATAAATCTGCACACTGCAAGAAAACTGTCAGAACAGTGAAAGATAGCACAAGAATTCAGGAAATAATGTAAATTAAGCAAATTTGAAATTTGCAAAACATTTGTTCACTGACAAGTCTTTAGCAACAACAAAAACCCTAAAGCTGGCCAGATTTTTGAGGACGTTTTTAGGCATTGTGTGGTTTCAAAATGGACCAGGTACAGAGAAGAGATAGCAGTATAAAATAATGAGTGATATGCTTTAGATAAAGATCAAGATTTTTTGCTTTATATATATATATATATATATATATGCACTTCTCATAGAATCTGATTAGCTTTTTTTTTTAGAGGAGAATGGGAGTGGTAAATTCTCAGCGAATAACTACAGGCCGTCAATTTGTATACATGTTAAAATAAATTCATGGTTTTTTAATCTTCAGTTCAAATTAAATGTAAAGCATTAAAATGCAAAGAAGAGACACAGCCATACAGTGAAAATAAATATTTGGGAAGAGAAATTAGATATAAAATTTACAAAGAGGAGCAAATTCAGAAATTTTTATTTGGTGCTCTTTTGCCCTCACAGATCAAGATTTTAAGTAATACCTGGGAATGACACAAAGCTGGGTTTTTACCCCTTCTCTCTTTAACATAAACCAAATAACTTTGAATAGGATTTCTATGGTTTTAATCAGACAATGATATAACAGGAAAGAAATGAAGAACACTATTTAAAAAAAAAGTTTGACATTTATTTTCTTTTTTTAAATATTTAAAAAATAATTTTTTTTCTTTTTATCAAGCATATGAATAGGAAAAGAGGAGCCACACTCTGTCCTTATCTTCACTGACCCTGAGAAATACCAACTGGGACAAGGATTTAAACGGGGATGTTTGATGACCCAGGCAAACACCTCAGGGCAGCTGGCTTCTTCAAAGAGCTTATTTCTGTCCTTTCCCCAGTAAATTAAATTCTAGACATAAGGATGTTAAGACTTTTTTAGAATGCAAATTCACCTCTGAGGAAAGTTTTATTTTGAGAAAGTGTTATTTTCCAGGCTAGAAATGTTTTGTCAAAGATTTTCTGGTCAGATTTCTTTTATCTCTTCACACACATTTGGAGAGTTTGTTATTTAAAAACCCTAATACCATAATCTTTGCAGTAATACAAGGTGCTCTTGACATATTAGCATGACACTGGAGGTACAAATCTTTTCTTGGTACAGTATTTCCAAGTTCAGAAGTTCTCTATTGAAATAAGTCCTGAAGTTTAGTTTCATTCCAGCAGGAAGGGGAGTTTCAGGGCAATTATTATTTTCAAACCAGTCTGTCTGTCATTTAAAATCACACAGAATGAATAATCCTGTGGAGCAGTGGTTGGCCAAAGGAGAAAAAGGCACTCAGGCTTCTTTGTGGTAGTAATTACTGTAATTGTAAATGACACAGCTATCAGATTAGGGGTGTTGAACACGCTAATCCTAAATCATTCCTGCAACAACTCAGCCTTGATTTCTGCTTTGAAGGGTCATTTCAGCAGTGGTCTCTACAATTGCATGGCAAATGGAAGGAAAGTAGCCCTGGATCCCCTTCACTGTGCTGATTGTGTGTTCCAGGAAAGAACAGAACCGTTTTTCAGAAAAATTTTTGACACTGTCAGGGTGGTGTGGGGATCTACATAACAAAAAAAAAAAAAAAAACCAAAAAAACCAAAAAACCAACAAAAAAACCAACCAACCAAACCCCCCAAAAACCCCCAAGAACAGCAACAAAAGAAAACAACAACAACAACAAAAAAATCAAACCAAAACAAAGCAACAAAAAAACCCAAACAGCAACAACAGAAAACAAAACCACAAAAAGCCAGTGTGCTTGTTCTGATGGTATACATGAAATAATGCACCTCCCAGGGAGCTGAGGACTTTCAGGCCTTCCAAAAGTCATTCCTTTTGGATTTGAATGCTGGAAAATAAGCAAACCTCCAGAACAACACAGGTCCTCAAGAACAGAATTCTCATGCAGGCACCTTTTGGAGGTAAATGGGATAAGTGTTCCCTCACTGAGTTATCATGCTTCAAACATATCTCATGCTTTCTTTAAAAATACATACACAACAGAAGAGTGAAGTGCCCTTCTTAAGAGCTATGAAAGAAAAGTCATTGAATAAATTGCCCCAGCAATTCTTGAAGCAGAGATTTGATTCCTGCTTTTTTCCTTCCTTCAAGCTAAGTGCTCTAAACACTAAGTCACAAAAGAGCAGAGTAGCCTTGAATTTTCTCTCAAAAGCATCTAGCCCAGTCCAAATTATTTCCTACATCTCTCAGATTAAAAGTTCAAGGAAACACGAGGTCTTTCAAATATAACAAATCAAGACGTGCAATCAGATTTTTTGCTTCATTTTGTTTTAAATGGTGATTGCCACCGTATAGAGAAGTAGATGAAGATGTGTCAAGATAACAAAGAGCTGTAGCTTAGAGGAGGATGCTAATGCACAAACCTGGGGGGCTTCAACATATCCCCCTCTTGCACTGAGGGCATTGCAGGGCTACGCATTCCAAATAAAAAATTCCTATCACTGCAAAGACTCAGTCTAAATTCAGATGTCTCAGTGCCCCTGAAACATATTTAGAGCACTTCAGAAAATTTTCCTTGGATCTTTATCCATCACTGCAGAGACATGCAAACTACAAGCACCTTTAAACCAGCGGTACGTTATGTGCTGTGTAGAAAGAAGTGCTTAGAAAAGAGAAGAAAGCTCCTGAAGTGGTGTGGAGAGTGAAGAGCACTCATTGTGGTCACCACCAACCATCCCAATTTATCAGAATGAATGTGTGGGAGAACAGAAAAATGAAACAAAACAAAACAAAAAACAAGCATTGTGAAGAAGAAAGAGAAAGATTTGGCAAAGCTACAAGGAAGGGAGTTTCTCCAGGCCCGGGGAACCTTATCCCAGGTGCTAAAGAGTCACCTAAACCCCTGCTGGCACACCTAAAGCAGCTTGCTCTCACTGACCCTCTCAGTCCCATTGCAGGAGATCCTGGAATGAGTAATTTTCTCTTTTTGTATTTCTCCCAGGCTGAGTGTCACACTGTTCAAGTTAAGGTCATGCAAACAGAACTTACTCTTTTGCATACAATGGGGAGCACGTCCAAGCAAGCACTTCTGTGTTTTTGGAGGTGCTGTTTACTCCCAGTAGTTTTATTGTCAGCATAGTTTCCCTTGGAAGAGCCTTTATCCGTAGAGGGAAGTTGACCCTAAAAGAAAATCAGAAAAGAGAAAAATAAAAGTTAAAAAATTTTGAGCATTTTTACAACAAGTGGGTTCTTTCTACATATTTCTAGATGCTCTAACATGTGCATTGAGCTATAAATTACAGAAGTTGCACTCTGAAGGAAAATGCAGCACACAGGTCCCTTCAATGCGTTCCTCGATGAGTATTGGCAACCAATTAACCAGAGTCACAGCACTGGGGAAGAGACAGGCAAAAACTCCTTCACTTCAGTGGAAACTACTAGAGCTGGCAAAGGCAGGAAAAGCTTAATGAAACCTTGCTTTGGAATTACCTTATCAACAAAAGGCTGTTTCGGAATGAACAACCCGTTAAGGGGGAATTGCAAAGCAGCAGTTTTTGGCTGTCTTGCGTCTTCAGAGGAAAACACCACTTTAAAAAGCCAAGAGCTGCTCCTGAGTGTGGTGATGGCTCTCTTGTGCAGGGGTGCTTTGATGGTGGGATATCTCTTAACCACATCTTAAGGGCAGGTGTTGTCTTAACAGCAATGAGAGATTTGCACTTTTTAGTGAGAAAATACAGTTTTCATCAATATTCATCTTGACTGTGCATTGACCATTAACTTGCCCGGTCATTCAGTTCATTTATACAGTTTATGAAAATTGATCTAAAATCATGACTTAGAATTATTCCAACAAGCCAGATAGTTTAATGCTGTATGGAAAGATCACCTGTGTAATTACCCATATGCCTGCAAGCCTGCATTTTCTTTTCCCTGAATATTTTCTAGCCTTTTCCATGTATATTCAGTGGAAGCTCAAATTTCTCAAGTGGAGAGTAAAATTAGTTACATATATTCTGTACAAACAAAATCAACATAAGGAGCTAGGAGCTAAAAGGATTATTCCACATTGATAATATAACCACTAAAAAACCAAAAAGATCTGCATAAACTGGAGATTAAGAAAACAGACTAAAAGATTAATCTGAGTAATTGAGCGAGAGAAGAATGCAACTCAGCATTTTTAAAAAGATATGGTCACACTTAAACAGCAAGAGAAATTAGAAACTGCATTTTAAAAGTATATTAGCCTGTAAAACATATAAGAATTATGGGTGCTAGAAGTAAGACATGGCAATAGCAAAAGGAAAAATAAGCATAAGATTTTGCTCCCAGTTCCAAATCCATCAAATTTCCATTTAATTTGAGAAAGTTTCCTTGGATGTGTTGAGAAGCTACTGAAAGAAAGTAGGTGGCTTTCAGCTGAGAATCTGAAGTACCCCAAATTAACATGAATGTCAAAATTTCAGATCATTAGTCTTCCGACATTTGGAAATTATGCAAATTTGCACACCTCCCTCTTGGAATAACAAAGCAAGACAGCCATTTCCCACTCTTTCTGATTACCAGGAACAGAACTGAGAAGCAATTCTCAACTGTCTTCCCACGTGTCCCTATTTACAGCTTTCAAGTTTGCTTTCCCTGTCTCATGAACTCTTCCTTACTCATAATTAGTTAGAAACAGCTATTGGGAAACTGAACTGGTTTACCTGCTAAAAATAACTTGTTCTGTCTTTCCCACTGAGAAGCCAACAGTACTTGTTATAAAACGTTTGACAGAGTTAGCTTTAAAGAACCATTAATGATTTGAAGAGACGATAAGAAAAAATCAAGACATGCATTTTGTGATACAGACAATTGGTAACACTCTGTCTGAACCTGCAGCAGTGAAGAAAAAACTCTCAGGATCATCCGTGCAGAAAGCAAATGCTTGCCAGAGTTTCCCTAGGACACGTATTCCACTATTTATAGAAGAAGAGCCTGGAAACTCTTGACAACTCGTACTTCCCAAGAGTTAAAGTAAGGGTCAAAGATGACCAAAACTTCCCTTCTGGAGATGTGATACACAAATATTGTGTATCTGTATAGACTTTAATTAAGTCAATCTGATTTAATCAGATGTTAATTTTAATTTAAGTTTTAATTAAAGCCCATTTGAATTCACCCAGCTGGTGTCACCCTTTGTGGCCATAGGAGGATGTAGGGATGGAACTCTGGCCAGAAATAAGACAAAGAAGCTGCTCAGTGGGAAGGTGCCATTCACAGATATCAGATAAAATTAATATACAACTTGTTTCCTAAAAGCACTCAGCACACAAGAGCTCTGGGGAAGCCCAGGCTGTGCCCTGAGAGAATGGAAACAAAAGAGACAAGCCAAACAAAATACAGAGAAGAGGGAAACCCAGAGCCAAGAAAGCATCTGAGGTGATGAATGGGGCTTGCTGTTAATTCCATACTTTGTGTCTGTAGGTTTAGCATCAATTATGAAGGATGGAAAAAGGGGAGATGGTGAAATAAATGCATTAAGAGCAACCAGCTAAGACCAAAGAAAATATCTAAGAGTTCTCAGCCACTGAAAAATGAAACTGGTGAGAGAATAAGGGGGGCAAATTTGGACTTTGCACATTATAATCTGAATGGCAGCAGCCTGTTTGGACTTGCACCAAAAAGACAATCACACCTTCCCAAGGCATACTCTCAAAAAAGAACAATCAGAAGAAACACTGCACAAAGCAACCTGCTTAGGTATCAAATTATTCCATTTCTGAGAACATTCTAGGAAAGATTAAATATGATAACAGACTTTAACAGATGCTCACATTTCTATGTAAAAACCCATCAAGTTAAAGTTCAGACACTAACTGGTTAAAGCACTTGAAAATAGAAACTAAATTCTTGGAAACCAGCAAATAAGGCAGGCCATGTCCTTGGCAGAAGCTCTCTCCCTGGATTCCTAATTACCAAAACACTACTTGCCATTTTTTCCCCCCTGAATTTTTTCAAATCAATCCTAATGTAAGATCAGAACAGATTTTGAATTAGCCAGGTTTATTTCATAGCCTGAATGATCCATAGCTATATAGAGAATACCTGACTTCCTCATGGCCTAGATGCTCCTCCTGGTGACCTTTTACCACATGCATTTTTAACTTCTCTGGGCAACAAATCTGGGTGCCATACCTCAGAGAAAAGAATTTCTAATCTAATCTAATTTCTAATCTAACATCTCATCTAAATTTACTCTCCATTTAATGCTGCTAGCTGATCTAAAATGCTCACCTGGCATCTCTATTTTGGCTCAAAAAGAGCATTCTTTCACAAAAGCCACTTCTGGATGCATGTTAAATAAACATAAATAATGGCATACCTGGTTCCCCAGAGTCTCAGCCTGGACCTCAGGACAAGGGGCTCAAGAAGCCTCCCCTCCTGTATTGAGACTTAAAGAAATCTAGCTCAATCAGTGGGAGGCAGAAAATGTATGAATACCTTTAATGTTTGAGGAAAATATTCCAAATCCTGATGGACAGATAAAAAAATTCAGGTTTTTGCTTTCAAATCTGTTTGAAATTGATTTTGATTTTTTTTTTTAAATCAAGCAACAATAAAAAGTAAAAAGGTGCTCTTACAAACTGATGCCATTATGCTTCACACAATTCTAGAGCTGACATTAAGAGCCTCTTACAGGCACCTATGACCAATGAAAGGATTTGGTCTGCATGTTTAATTTCTTCTTTTTCCAATAAGATTTGGATGGAATTGTGCACTTTTAACAATGATTTTGCAAGGGAGAGGTTCCAATGGAAGGCCTGAAACTTCAGTCTGATTGCTTTACATTTTCATGAAATGGAAGAAGAGCAGAGTTTCTGTTTCAGCCATGCTAAAAATTAATTTCTATTCTATTCTATCTTTTGTTTTAGCAAATGTTTTGTAAGATGCATTCCAGGAGAGCATTAGCCACATTTTAGAAGACAAAACTGCCCCTAAGAAATATAAACTCCCTCCTACACTTCAGTGTTATCTGCCTATTTATACCAGAAGACACTACTTGACCAAAACTTGGACAAGGTGAAAATTCCTACAGAGGAAAAGGGAACAATATTATTTTTTAAGCACAAGGACAGCAGCCACTTTCCAATCATACAAAAGACTGAGGGTTATGCACTCAAATGCTATGGACACAACTGAGGCACCAAAGCAGATGTTGAACCCTAAAATAATAATTTGGATACTTAACAGAAGTGAACCCATTTTGTTTCTTAATCGTAGGGCAAACATATTAATCTTCCCATATCTTTACTCTAAGATAAATGTGTTTGTCATGAAAAGTTCTTCCATTTGACCAGTCTGAAACTGTTGTGTGCCTCAGAAAAAGGGAAACAGAAATCATGAGTATTCAGTTGTAATTAAAACAAAACAAAACAAAACAACAACAACAAAAAAACCAAACCCTAAAAATCCCTAAAACCAAAGCTTTTCAGACTTGTGGCCTTTGTTCAATTCTCATGTAACCAAACTGCTTTTAGATTTAGAATTCAGTAAAGAGTGAGACAATACACCAAAGGTTTCAAAGACTGCAAATAGAAATATGTCATTCTCAAGAATCCTGAAGAAGTCCATATCACCAGCAAACCATAAAATGTGAATTTCTCTCTCATCTATTGCAAATATGATTTTTTCATGCCATTACCTTAAATACATGTTGTTTGAGTGTGAGACAGGCAGCTAACAAGCAGCCTCTACCCTAAAACCCCCCTCTCAAATTAAGGTCCTCATTGTAAAACTGTAGATCCTTCTTATTAGAAAAAAAACAAAACCAAAAACAAAAAACCCAACCAAACAAAACAACAAACAACCGAATAAAACAGCCTTGTTTGGTAAAAAAAGGACCTTGAAGAATTGTTCCAGCTGTATTTTAGATGTACTAATGGTATATCTAAAAGATGGAATTCCTCAAAAGAACAGAAATAAAACCTTTGGCATCATCTGCTTTCAGTTCCAGCGCTCCTGGATGCCTCCAGTGAACAAAAGCTATTCACCATTTTAATTTAGTTTATTGTCAGACCAGACTTACCTATTTCCCTTCCTATTTCCTATTTCCCTTCCTCTGGCTGTCCCATTTCTTTCTCATCCCAAACTCTAAGTTTCTGTGAATTGTGTGCAGTTTAATTGGCTCAGAAGAACATCCATAAAAAAAGATGCATGTGTTTTTGTTTGTGTTAAATGAATATTGGGTGTGTAACGTCTGTCAGATAAACATATATCAAACACAGGCCAAAACTTACTTCTCATTCCAGTCAGCCAGGAAAAAGAAGGATTTTTTAACAGGAGTATTTTTGCAAATCTTCACTTGACATATTGTCTTCCCAGCATAAGTTAGCAAACAGGAAAAAGAGAAGACTTTGTAGCTACAAAGCAGAAAAAAAAAAAAATTAATTGTGATAAATTATGTCCCTTACAGTATATTTGAAGTTAACTACTCAAGAACTTGTGAAAATCCATCTTTACATGGGAAAAGGAATTACAGTAATTCGTATCCTATTAATGAGTGGATGGAAGGGTTTTTAAGGTTTTTTGTTTGTTTGTTTGTTTTCCTTTAAAGTTCAGAATTAAAGAGAAGTCTTAGAGACACCCGGGTGCTGTTCCATGTTTTTGACATTGATTTATTTTTTCGTTATTGCAGTGAATTAAAATTTGGACATAAGTGAAGTGTTGCTACTTGCTCATCATGAAGTGAACAAGATTTCTCCCACCTGGAGAACTGCAACCAGCCCTGAGGCCCCAAATTCATGGAAGTGGAGGATCAGTCAGAGCAGGTCCCGAGGGGACAAAAGCTGCTCAGAGGGCTGGGATGTCTGCTGTGAAGACTCAGAGAACAGGAGATGCTCATCCTGGAGAAGAGAAGGCTCCAGGGAGACCTTAGAGACCCTTGCAGCACCTCCAGGGACCTTTGACAAGGGAATGCAGTGACGGGACAGGGCAAGGAGTTAAACTGAAGTAGGTCAGATTTAGATTGGATATTAGGAAGAAATTCTTTACTGGGAGGGGGGGAAGGTTGTCCAGAGCAGCTGTGGCTGCCCCTGGATCCCTGGAAGTGTCCAAGGCCAGGTTGGATGAGGCTCTGAGAAAACTGGGATAGAGGAAAGTGTCCCTGCCCAGGGCAGGAGTTGGCATGAGATGAGCTTTAATGTTCTTTTCAACCCAGGGTATTCAATTATTCTATTTATACCTTATTTTCCCAATCTGTAAAAAACTACATTAGTCCTCAAGGGAATATGTACATTTTTTTACAGCAGAAGCATTAAAGCTCTCTGTGCTGGCCTTCAGAAAATGAACTGAGCATCTTCAGAGTGAAATTCAGGTCTGGGAATATCCCTTGTTCCACGTGCCTCTTACTGAAATATTCTAAAATATTTGTCAAAATAGATTATAAATAATTAATGTTCCTAATTAGTCTTGTAACTTCCAGATGTTCCTGCCAGGCTCAGCTTTAGACCTCACCCTGGACGAGAATGATGAACATGGCAAAGAGTCAAATGTGAACAGGAGATCTGAGGCTGGTGCCTGAATTTCCCATATTTATAAGAATGATGGTTTATCTCTTTCACAACATTATATTTATAATTACTGTAGCAGATTTGATTTTTACTTTCTATTTTTATTATTTTTTTTTTTTTTAGGTTTTAAGAAAAATTGTCTGTCGCCTGAAGTACCTATGAGGTGTCAATTCAGAGAAGGAAAAACTACCTTGTAGGACTAGGAAATATTTCCCCTAGAGTCTAAATTTTTCAAAGAGTTGGAGGACAGTTCAAGAAATAAAAGCGTTTAATAAAATCAAACGATTAAACAACATTTAAACAACAGCACTGATACAAAATATAATATATATTATAATGTGTATTCTTTCTTATAGAATACATTTTATACATTATACATCCGCAGACATGTTAAAATACATGTTAAAGCAGCTGTGAGACCATAAGGTGACCTTTGGGAAGGGAACATGAGATCCATGACACTGCCAGCATGAATTCATGAAGTTCGGAAAAACAAGAACAGGCAACATGCATGTGAAAAATGTCAATAAAAGAACTTGGGGAAATCAAGTGTTAGAGCAGCAGCTCATGATAAAAAGTCCATGCTGTTTGTGAATATTGGAAAGACTGGAGAGGGAGAGCAGGAGGAAGAAATGTTCTCATTTTTACGTGCTTGAACATAGCATTGAAGTCATCAGTGACCTTTAGGCTCTGTGTAATATCACGTTTTTCTGGTAAAGCACAACATGCAGTGGGAATGCTGTAACCGTCTGAAATCAGGATAGTGACTATAGTTCTGTATTTATTACCTTAATTAACGCAAAGTCTCTCTGATTTTTGTTAAATAGCTAATTGCAGGCAGTGCTTATAGTACAGTCTATGCAAATGATCTCACTGTCATTTGGGATTGCAGGTAAAGAGGGAGCAATGGGAAAATTAACATTAATTGAAAAAATTAGCAAAAACTTTTAGAACAACTTTTTGACTCATAAAAATAATGGTACCAGACTGTGTTCACCTGCCCCCCTTTGATCACACTGCAGTGGTAAGAGAAGAACATCAGTTTTGCTCAGACTGGCAAAAGCAGCTACTCAATGAGACAACTAGTAATACCAAATTTGAGCAATGCAGAAGAGAATATTTCCATTATTTTTTCATTAAGTCGTCTCTCTTTTATTTTTATTTTTTATTAAATAGTCCCCTTTGCTTTTGCTGTGTTATGCTGATAGTAAGTACACTTGGATCTCTAAACTTTAACCACACCTATGAAGGGCATCACCAATTCAGCTGCTTAGCCACATGACAGGGTTTGAACAAACCAAGAGCAAAACTTGCTGAGAAAACCTCACTGGGGCTGAGTTCAAACAAAAGAACCCCTTGGTTTAACTTGGCAAGGGGGTCTCCAACCTTCCAGTTACCTGTCCTGCAGCCCACAGTGCCTAACACTGGTTTGGGACCACCACCAGAGCAGGAGAGGTGAGCTGGTGCCTGTGGAACATGAGCGCTGTCAAAGACACAGCACATCTTCTTGTGGCCCTCCTCCTACCTGGTCACCCAGGCTTCTGGGATGTTGTGGGCAGCACAAACAGTGAAGCTCAGCTGGGAATTTAGGCTGATGTCTGCACATAAAGGGCTCTTAGGTATGCTGGCAAGCTGGAAATTTGCATCAAAGCTGCTGCTGTAGGCATGGATGAGGTGAGAGATGGCCGTGGAGAGCTCAGTCACAGCAGCCTCTATTAACACTGAGAGGAGACAGAGGAATAAATAAAGGTTAGCAACAGGTCATTTGCAAAGAACTATATTTATCCTAAACCATCAGTTATGGCTTCGAAATGCTTCCTAATAAAATTTAATTAAAATGACATAACCTACAACTGAAGCCAATTAGCCATCTGTGCTTCTGAAACCAGCCTTAGCTCCTTTCTGGGGGATCATTAACAGACTTTCATTACAGTGCTTTCAAATTAAGGCATTTTCAAAGTAAGCATTTTCAACTACAGCAAGCCACTGCATACCTCAGATATGTCATTTCAGTACCTCACATATACCACTTCAGCC
Organism: Cinclus cinclus; assembly: GCF_963662255.1. NCBI lineage: Eukaryota > Metazoa > Chordata > Aves > Passeriformes > Cinclidae > Cinclus > Cinclus cinclus. Next base: position 1,375,064 of record NC_085049.1, read on the forward strand.
TTTGAATTTCTGGGCTGGAAGGATTTGTATCAAGTAGGAATTTTGTCATTTCAGCACCTAAGTAGCTACTTACTTCAAGGGAACTGGTAAGGCAGCAGCAGAAGGGAAAAAAGGCACTGGTTACATTTTTAGACTAGAAAGCTGTTGCAACTGTAGGTAAAGAATTAATAAAACATGTAAAACAGCAGTAACAGTCAGAAAACAGAATTCAGGTGGTCATGGGTGGGTGATAGTATTACAGAAAAATTGACACTGAAATACATATCTATACAAATAGATATGAAATGCAGGCTGTACCCTAACTTATACCACGGCTTTATTTGTGATTTGCGTCATTCCTGCTGGCTTCAGCTCTGCAGGACCCTTTTTTTTTTTATTACTTTTAAATTTTTTTTTTTTATTTCATTTTACAGCTAATAGCTTTTATCATCCATCTTCCCTCTCTGTTTTTTGAGCTGCTTGGGGTTGCCTGTTTTGCCAATTGAAGAGAGCTGTTAAGAGCACTCACTTCTCAAGCATGAGCTAGGTTGACAGGGAAAGTGGCAGAATATATTGCATTGTTCCAAGATCAGGCTGATTTGTCTTCCAAGAGGAGAACCCCGAATTCTTCCCCTTTTTACCCCTCTAACTCACATTTTTATACTTGATCAAGAACATATTCTCACCACCCACTACAGCTCTTGACTCTGTATTCCCCGGATCTGTCTGGCCACTGAATTCAGAAAGCATCTATCAGCTGATGGTGTCTATTGGAAGAAAAAAACAAAAGAAAAAGAAAAAAGAAAAGAAAAAGAAAAAGAAAAAAAAAAGAAAAAGAAAAGAAAAAGAAGAAAGAACCCAGGAACAGGAAGCCTGCGACTCCAGTTAGCTTTTTTTAACTTGGGGTAGGTGCAGCAGTCCTGCCCAAAATCAGATACAGGCACCACCACTCACTGCCCTTAGATATCCCAATTTCCTGACAGAAATGTTTCCAAAAAACCCTATTCCCAGTCAGGAATTTTATTCTCCTTCTTTGATACCTTTTGCCTTTAAACCAGCAGCTACCCAGAGCTATTGAGTCACAAAATACATTACAAACCATGCAAAAATTATTTATCTTCATTTCATAATAGACAAATTTTAATTATGTAGCAATAGAAATACACATCAAACTGAAATAGCTTGACATGTACTGAGGTTTGCTGCTGGAAATACCGACAGGAAATTTTTGCAGGCATGAAGGACTGGCTAGAGCAGTACAATTTGTAATGCTGTAATCATGTTCCACATATGAAAATGGAATCATTTTAGAGATTGACAGGTTAAAAAACTCAGTTCTTCTACTCTCTCTGTCTACCACTTGGCTTTAATTGCCTTTATTATTTTTCCTCTTTAGTATTTTCACCATTTGTCATCCTTCACCACAATAATGATGAAAAAATCTTGTGCTCTAGTGATTTTTTTTCTCCAGGACACCATTTAATTCTCACTCCCAGTCCTCCTGGATGTGTAATCACTTAGTAACTGCAAACTAAACATTGAATTTGCACTGAATTCTTTTAAGTTTTGAGAATTTACCCTTAGGGATACACGTGGAACCTTCTTAAGAGGTCCAGAAGAGGACATCAGCTGACTATTATTTGAACCAGTTATTTTATCTGAAGAGTACCACACTATTTTCATTAAGGACCAGCAGCTCCTTGAGAGATTCCTTGTTTCCAATCTGTTCAAAGGGGCTGACAGATAAATGTAGTGTGAAAGCAAACCCCTTACTTAGGAAAATTGGCTTGTTGAAGTCAGTGATTTCTGAACAAACCTTTCTCGGCATTTTCTCCAAAAGAGGGTGGAAGCTACTTCAGAATCTGTGGAAATGTGCAGTTTTAACACAATCTATATTATAGGTGCATGTGTTATAAAGCAACATTTCAAATTTTGTCTCCAGAACAAGAAGAAATATATTCTATCTCAGCTAAGCCTCAGATACAAGGGAATGCTCCATGAGCAAAGGATTTCCAAATAATAAAGTCAGGAGAAAACACACAATGGAGTATTTTCCATAGGAGAAAATGCACGTGTGCCAGACAAGGACGTGATTAAGATGCAAGATGCCTATCACTACATCCAAGCTGCCCTGTCCATTGACCACGCCTGCAGAAAAATGATTTTCTCATGCTTTACCTGGGCCACAAAACTGATGTTGGATATGTAAAAACCAGACAAGCAGACAAAAGCAAACTGAACCCCTCATCTTGCTCTGACAGCACGTGAGGGGTGAAGGCAGCAATGGAACTACTGGGGAGCAATCAGTTGAGCTGCCAGCCAAATGTCCTTCAGCATGATTCATCTAAGTATTAGGACATACAGAATGAAGATATCTTCAGGAACAGAGCTCCTTGGGTTTAAGCAAATGTCCCAGGATGATCTGGTCTGCAGGTCCAGGATTTTTTCCAACATTAATTTTCTTGTTCTTGCTGGTTCTCAGTTATAAAGCAGTCTATGGTTTCTGTGCCAGAATCAACCCTTTCCCAACCCCCATTCTTCAGTCATTAGGACCAGCAGCAGCAATTAACTGAATGAGAGGGAAACATCTTGGGTAGTCTGTAAACATCCATTACTCACAAAACTTGGTCAGCATTTTCTCACTGTATTTTAATGAGCTGCTGAATAGGATATGGTAGGCTGAAATTATATCACCCATTCATGAAGGCAGAGAAATTTTACTGCTTTTTATGCCTTTTAATAAATCTCAGCTGAGAAAGGACTGACGTTTCACTGATTTACAAAGCACAGACCATGGACTTCCTACAGCAGATTGATAATTTGAGCTACATCAAAACCTATTTTCCAGAAAGGTGTCCCAGGCATACCCAGTGTGTAAGAGACAATGAATGGACCACGCTGCAAAATGAACTGTGACCAAGATTAATAATCTCAAAAGTCAAACCTGGTGACGTATTTCTGGTGTGAAATTATTTACCATCACTTCTCACTGAAGGTGAGGAGAAATCTGACATGCAGAAATGAGATGAGAAAGAGGGAAATGAACTTTAACCACAGCTGCCAGGCATGCTTATACCTGCCAGATTCCTGCTCCTTTTCTGGGAAGTCTGAAGGAAGGAATCGTGCCCGTGGTGAGAAGCAGAGCAGTGCTCACAGTCCTGAAGGTGTTAATGAACACACCTGCAGGTGCCTTCCAGATTGAGTGAGGAGTACAGCAGTGTCCTGTTCCTTACAGAAACCCACTTACTCTTTCTGCTCAGCCCAGTATTACAATTCACATGTATTTCTTTGGTTTTTTGGAGGTTTTACTGCCAAACCTCCCAACAGAGCAGGGACTTTGCTGTTACTGTACCAGCAGATGATGTCAGTTCAACACATGTTAAACACTCTCTCTGAACTAGACACATTTTCTCCACCTAAAACATGACAAAAATCTGGTTGAACACAATTTGGAATTAAGGCTTATGACCCTTTTCACAGATCAAAAATAATTTTGAGAAAGGGAGCTTGATTTTTTTCCTTTCCAACTTATTTTCAGAGAGAAAAAAGGAAACTGAATGCAGTTTAGGACACACATGCAAAACACCAAACCCAAAACTACAGATAAAAACCACTTGACCTTTAGGTAAAAAGCTAAGCAGCATTCATCAGGTCACTGTTGTAATAAGGAAGAGGAAAGGCTGAAATGGATATACTGATCAGATGTAGTTTTCAAGCACCAATATTTACTGGATTGTTTCCTCTTCCTAGTTGAAGTTCCCTATGGATTATCCCTTGAAAGCAACTTAAGAATCTCCTGCTCAAAAATGTCTCTGCTCCTATATGATTTATAATGCCTTGATAACTTCTGTCTATTTTTTGTGAAGAACTGGGGGGTTGTAGTTAATTAGAATTGCTCTTGATTAAAAAGCCTCTGGCTATAGGGACAGTATAACAGGATGTGACACAGCAACAACTCAGAGGTGAGGAGCTGTGCTCAGGTTTGGAAATAATGCAGGAGACACGTAGAAAAAGGAAATTAGATCAATAAAAATCTCTTAAGATTTTTCCATATTCTGAAACAAAAAGAGTTTTTCCCAAAATAAAAATGCAATGGGTGTGTGCTAAGAAAGGAAGAAAAAGAATTTTTCACTCCAAAGAAGGACCTAACAAAAACAAAGAAAAAAAAAACAAACAAAAAAAAACAATAAAACCCACAAAAAACCCAAACCTCCCCCCTAAAAACCACCACCACCAAAAAACACCAAAAAAACCTACAAAAAAACCCCAAACCCCCCTCAAATATTTAATTTTCTCCCTTTCCTCCTTTTTTTTAAAAAAAGCATTTTTATTGTGAATGCTTTTATTATCAGAAATAATAAGACTTACTAAAAATAAATATTAAATCCCAAGCACAGTTAGAGAAACCTTCCAGTCTTAAATGTAAAAACGACTACATTACATGTACTGCAAGCATTACATTTTTGTGTTAGCTCTACCAGACAATGACTCCAGCAATTCCCTTGCAAAAGTCTTCATTCAACACCACCAGTTCCTGGTGCACACCAGAATTTCTGGATGGGTCCCAGAGAATTACTGCTCAAATTCTGAAAGCTGCTCATCCTGTCTGATCTGCTGAAATCCCTGCCTGAAGTAGCAAGGCTGTAGACACAGAGTGAGCATGAATTCATTCATCAGCTTTTGAGAACTTCTGCTCTACACCTGCAGCTTTTTCACACTCTGGGTCGCAGCAAACTTCAATGCTAAATCTCTGTTAACACGAGTAATCTTTATTTTCTGTGAACACCTGATGCTGCAGAAAGGTGCTCACGTCTAGAAATGCCTATAGCTCCTCCCATTTAACAAGAAATAAAGAAAATATTTTGAGCACTGAAACTTGAATATAATCTTCTAAGGACTTCACAGACAGGAAAAAGAACATGATCCAGACTTAGGCATAATGTGGATAAGTATTGCTTTATTCACAGCAGTGGCATAAATTGTTCTACAGAGATAACACTGTTAACAGAGGCTGTTATTGGAACACTAAATCAAGGCTAGATATTTTGAATATAGTCTTTGACTGGCTTAGTCCATGGTGAATGACTAATAATAAACCTCTGAAAATCTGTTACTAAACAGCAAGGTTAAAGTAGTTTCTAAATAATTTTTTAAGTAAGGCTTTACTTTTAATAGTATCCTTTATCTTTTTCTCTTCTGTGGTAGAGAGAAGCTATAATGGAGGAAAACAAAACTCTTTTATGATACTCAGGGTAATAACCATCTCTTGGGGAAAAAGGGGGAAAGGAAATGGAAATTGTTAGTTGGATTAACTGATTGCTGTTCTTGTTGTTAAAACTCCATCCTGTTTCCCTCAAGATAAACATGACTACATATGAGAGACAGAAAGGAATAATAGAAATGGGAAATCCAGTCTGTCTCATCCTTGGCTGTCAATCCTGACTTCATCTGCAAATGTGCTGCTTGCTGAAGGAAGGCACGTGGATTTTAGCTTCCCAGAGATCTGGAAAGATTTAACAGCACTGAGCTAAGGCTACGATTTTCCTTTAATTTTGGGTCACAGGCTTGCAGATTTTTGAATGCCTGTCATCCTAGACAGCTCAGCACAATGAACAACAAAAAAAAAAAGAGTGGGAAGCAAATGAATTGGAAAAGGAAACACAAAGGTGAATTTGGCAGGAGCTTACAACTCACCACTTATTTGGCTTTTGCTTCCAGCTTCATCAGGTGAGAATATCACCTGGATTCCTCTCTAGTGACCCCAGACCAGGGGATGGGAGGCCCCATGGCATTATCATGACGGTGAGAGCTGAGAACACAGGGGCTGGGGAAAGCTCGGGATGCCCAAAAGAGATGATGGAGCACGGCTTTCCCACTTCTAGGAGTTCAGACCTAGGCTCCTGCACATCACTTTTGGTCACTGCACTCACGCCTGGCTTTTCTCAGGCATGTTCTCAACACCGGCTTTGGCATGCTAGCTCATTAGCCTAACTTGAAATATTTTAAAATATGCTGACTTTTAGGCTATTCAGCTTATTTATTAGGGGCAGATGTAAGGCACGTAGCACGTTAAAACATACATGAAATGTGTATCGCCACATGCAAAAGAACAAGTGGAAATTTGGTTACCATGGGCAGGTTTGAATGCAGGCAACTCCACAGAATGACTAATGGCCTGGCAAGCTCTGACTTGCCATCAGTAATTTGCAGTTTCTAATATTACACTTCCAAAAGGATTCTGCAATTGTTATGAAATCAGGGCGTGCCAAAAACAAGCAGAGAAATCTTCACAGCTGTAGATTTCCTGGCATAAATAAATAGGCACAGAGAAGTAGGGAGTAAACACTGATTCCTTCCCTGTTACTCAGTAAATGAAATTTTCCTTGAGAGAGCTGCTGATTCCATGCATTTCAAATTTGGAAAGACCTGTAATCAGAGGAGTGTTTTAAATCCATTCCAATTACATTTTCTGAACTGTGTGTGGAGGAAGATGTTTCTAAGGCAGATGTTTATGAGTAACTTTCGATTGTTTTTAACATGAGCAATTAGCTGCCATTAAGGGTGCTAAAAAAAGTGCGCGCGAAAAAGGAATATATCCAAGAAAGAAGAATCCTAAAACCTGAATTTACCTTCTCCCTTCTGCACCTGCATGCTCTGTCCCCACCCTCCTGGCCCTCCAGCTGCTTAGCTTCTCCTGGCAGCTTACAAATTGAATTGCTGTTTCCTTTCTCTGCTGTTCACGAAGTTGAATAATGCTGAAACAAGCCTGGCATTTGGAAACCTGCATTTGAACCAACTGTGTGTTGGAAAGACTGCTGAAATCACTGCAGCTGATTCACTTTTTTTGCCTCTCTGAGCACACTGCAATGGAGAAAAGCAAACAGAGGAAAGAGAGGAAAAGAGCATCTCAGGGAAAAAAAAAAAAAACAAAGCAAAAAACCTCAAAAACAAAACAACAAAAAGAAATAATAGTTTTCCTCAAACAAAATGAGGAAAGACTCAAGTCTTGCACAACCCTTGGGTGGTGTCCATGCAGCATGGCCAGGTGCATTTGGGCAGCCCTGGAATCCATGGCAATCCTGAAAGCCATGGCAGAGCAGATCCTGCTCATCCCTTGGTCTGAGAGGCGCTGTCAGCACTGGCCACTCTGAGCCAGTGGGAGCTCAAAAAGGCAGGGTCTGTAATTTTGTCCATTAAAGTTAATTAATGCACTCTTCTTATGACATTAGACAAGACACTATTTGTACAACAAAAGATCACAAAGAACTAAAGCTTACAGAGGGAGGAATGAAAGTTATCGGGGTCAGGTGGAAAAGTCACACAGAAAAATAATTTTTCAGGCTTCCTTTAAGTTCCTTATTTTCCCTTTTCTCCACAAGGAAAGTTGTGATCAAAAGCTACCATGACCACCACCTGCACTCAGTTCTTTCACTCTACTGTTCATTCTCCATATTTGAGTCTCTCTTTGAGATTATTTTGTGGAAATGCTGCTTTATTTACACTTTCAGATCAGTTCCATTTCAACTTACCATATTTAGCTCATAATACACCTTAGCATATACACACTACAATACACATAATAAATGTAATAACACATCATAATACACATTAGCATGCAATATGCCCAATAGAGAAGTTCAGTAAAACAAACAAATAGCAAAACGTGTTTTCTGATGATACATCTTGAATTAACATACTTTAAAAATACCACTCTACCTTTGCCTGGTGTTTCCACTCTTTGAAGAGAACTCTATAAAGACAAAACCAGGGGAAAAAAGTGATCAGTCACTTCAGAAAAGAGTGGGTAGAAGTTATAATGATTGTAGGAATAGCACTCATGGAAAATACGGTGAAAAGGGGGAAGGAATTAGATTTATCTTGATGTTATGATGACACAAGACATGACTGGGATTCAGAGCACCAGGACCTCAGACATTCCAGCTAAGACCTGGTTTCTGACAGTATATGGGCACATCAAGGTACAGAGAAGCCCTTGTCAAATGCGCACACACGTTCTCAGCCTGCACGTGGTACCACGGGGCTCAGAATTCCCTGTCCACCCCTCTGCGAGCCCCACACTGTCAGATGGGAAACCCAAAGGGCAGAGTCTTGGCTCCTTCTCAAAGGTGAGGAGCACAAATCTGCGCTCAGGCGCTCTCCATTTCACCTATTCCTGTGCCAGATCCCTGCAAATACTGTGCTCTACAAAGGCCTTTGGGCAGGCAGCTGGCCAGAGGTGGCCAGGGGCAAATGTGAAGTGAGGGGAGACCTCAAAGAGCTCTGCAGCTCCCCAGAGGGACAGTGACAGGCACTGGTGTCCCCTCTCTGGTCAGCAGGGACAGGAGCCAGGGGAGTGGCAGGGAGCTGTGCCAGGGGAGGTTAAGTGGATAGCAGGAGAAGCTTTTTCACCCAGAGGGTGGACAGCACTGAACAGGCTCCCAGGGCACTGGTCACAGCCCCGAGCCTGGCAGAGCTCTGGAAGAATTTGGACAACTCTGTCAGGCACATGGTGGAGTTCGTGGGGTGTCCTGTGCAGAGACAGGAGCTGGACTTTGATGATGCTTGTGGATCCCTTTGAACTCAGCATACCCCATGATTATGTGAGCCCATGACCAGACTTGCATGGAACAAAGAGACACAAAAATAAGCAGCAGATCTTGACCAGAGGGACTGGAAGGTTAATTCTGCATTTCAGTATTGCCTGGGGCTTGCACTGTTTGAACACAGCCCTGAAAGGTTTTCTGCCCTTTAAAGTCTTTAATCCCTTTGCAGTGGGCTGAGAATGCTTCGTGTTGGTACATATGTATTCAGCATGATGCTTCCTAAAAATTACAATGTGTGCAGAAGTGGCAGAAGAAATGCAGTGCTGGATATACATTGGCACCCAGCTTGGAGCTGCCAGCATTTGTCTGGTGAAGAGGAGCAGAAGTAGGCAAATGCTTACTTGAGGGGAGAAAAGCAGCATCCAGGCTGAGAATTATGTTTTCACAATCTTCAAAATGCAGTGAGACAAATGGGAACAGAGACCTTTGTTCAATTCCCTCAAATTTTGGAAAGTAAACAACCATTTGGCAGAGTACTTATAATTTCAACACTGTATAGCATGCTTAATATATAGTGGATTGGTGCCTGTTCTGGCAGGATTTGTTCTCCTAGGACTTTTTTGTGAGTTGCTGTAAGAAAGGAATGAAAAAAAAAAAAAAAAAGGAAAGATGAAAAACATTAATTGTGCATCAGGCCCAGAGCCTCTCCTGAATGGATTTTAAAATCCCAGGGTTAGGTTGGTTAGAGACTGAAAAAATCACACTCTCAAAGAGATGCAATCAGTTAAGAAGAAACCAGCACTGGTGCCAGTGGCTTTCATAATCTCTTAACCACAGTATAGGAATGCACAGCGCTGGCAGTGAGGAGGCAGGAAGGAGGTAATGAGCACAATTTAATTAAAGACAGAAGACTGAAAGTTTTTTGGTTTTTTTTTAAACCAGAATTAAATAGAAGCACATTGGATTTTTTTTTTCCAAATAGGCAGCACGCATGTACAGATATAACAGGTATAAACAAACATACTGGCAATCTATGGAATTTACACTGGAAACAGTAAGCAGTGGTTTCCCTGAGGCTTTATGTGCCAAAAGGACATGTTAAAAAATATTCCACACAAAACCACACCGTATATTCCACTAAAGCATCAGGAAACCCTGTGAAAAAGCAGTTAGAATGTTTTCCTGGCACTCCTTCCTTAGCTGGGGTGTCATGCTGCAGCCCTTGAGATATAACAGGTAGCCTCAAAAATGTCACTTAATTCTTGACACTTGACCCTCTTATCTGAAGAAAGCCTCTCTTCCTCCAAAAAAAAAATATTTTGGTACTACACTGATGAGCATAATAGAAAAAATTCAAGCAATATGGGAAAATACAGTAATATTGCAGCATCTAATAATTTCTTCAGTACCCAAAACTGATATAAAAAGTGCCACTACCATTCAACATGAGTTAAAATCAAAAAGAGGTTTGGGGAGTTGGTACTCCATGGAATAACTGCCTGCTGAGTACTAATTTGATTACATATGTTGCTACAGACAGGAAAGCTGGTCAATTTGTTTTGTATAAATATTGACAAATACAGATGCAATTTGATTTGTTACACTGATATACTGTTCTACACATGAGGTAGTTGCATGTAATGTGTAATGGCTATTTTTACAAAATGGGACAGTGCTCAAGTTACAAAACATGCAGGAATATATTTTACTGCTCTGGTGACATTTATAGTTCAGCTGCTGAGAAAGATGAAGCTTTATGGAATCAAAGCCAAACCTTTTCTAGATTGCTGAGGTCTATTGACTGTCCTGGCAGCTATTTCTCAAAGGAGTAAAAAGCCAGCAGCAGCAACAGCATTTGCTGGTGCAGGAATAGTTGGATTTTTTGTATTTTTTTCTCTCCACTTGTTTGAAGTCAGTTATTAGTCAGGTCTGCTCCAGCACAGAGGGAGTCAGGGGGACAGGGGTGGCAGCAAAGGTCACAGGCAGCTTTTACAGGAAGGCTTCAAGGGCCAGACAGCAGCTCAGCCAACAAAGCCTGAGAGGCAGCATTAAGAGAACAAAACCTCAAAAATTTCAGAACTTTAAAGCATGAGTGACAATCTAGTCAGTAGTCAAGAGATATGTGAAGCAGCTTCTTACTGAATATTAGGACAGGAAAATATTGAAGCCTGCTCAATCAGGACACAATCTTTTGGACATTCAGAAGAGGCTGTTGAGGAGCAATATCATTTTGCTCATTACAGAGGAGCAAACAGCATCAGCATCATCATCACTTCTGATCTGGAGATCTGCACTCTGCTGTGCTGGACACTGCACACACAGATAAGGAGGGGTGCTCCTTGCTCTGGAGGTTTATAACTGAACAGCTAGGACAGAATAAAAGGAAGTGTATTACTCCTTCCATGTGAGAAAGGACATGGGAGTTGTTTTGGGAGAACCTGTAAATACTGGAGACAGTCTGTCCAGTGGAGTTGGGAATTCTGACATGCTGGAGAATGAGCAAGAGCAAACAGGGAACATTTGGAGCAGAGGTTTTTTTGCTTGTTTCTTTCTACAGAAGGATAGATCAGCTAATAATTTAATTATTTGCCTATTAATAGCCACTTCATCTTGAAAATAAAATCAAATCATCCGCAAGACAATGACTCTGAAAATGAGCAGAAGCAAACGTGAACATCCACAAAAGAACCTAAGACTTGAAAAAGATGGCCTGTACTCTTTGGGTTTTATCCCACTGTGTAATTCTGCATGGAATGTGGGGTTTTCTGACTTAGGATGAGCCTCACTAACAGGTATTGATTTGTCTCTTTGACCACTGCACCTATTTCTCTGCTCAGATTCAGAGAGGATGGGGTTGAAAATGGACCAAGGGATATATAAGCCCAATATGAGAGGTAGTTTACACATTGGGTTCACAGGGCTGACCTGAGCACTAAAAGAAAAAAAATACACTAAATTTTTCTTACCTCATTAAAAAAAAAAAAAAGTTTTTAACAAATTAGTCCAGATACATTTCTTCTGCTCTAATTCCCTTCTAAAAAAAAAAGTTCTGTTACTTTCCTCTCTATCTTTTAAATGGACCCAGCTCTTCATTTATCTCTTAAGAAAGCTTCTGGATTGACAAAATACTTGTCTCAAGGACAAGCCACTGAGACACTGATTATCCTGACCCCTCTTAAGAGAGTCTGGAGTTTAACCAGAAAGCAAATCACGAGTCCCTTGTTGCTTCCTTTATCTCTTTCTCTACAGTATTTGCCCTCTAATATCCAAGAAGAGCTTTTCTCAAATGGATATTCTTATTCCATTTGGTTCCCCATCATGCCAGATAAAATGTGTGCCAACACAGATTCACCTATGCAGGGATTTACCCGCAGAAGTGACTTCTGACAATTGGTGCCAAAGCAGACATTAAAAGATTTAGGATAATACAGAAACAAGATTTGCAGTGAAGCACGAACTGGAAGGGAAGCAAGAGAAGCCACTTCAGTGAATCAGCTGGTTGGGTCTGAGGAACAAACCCAAAACTCTAGAGCCACCTCGGTTCTTCCAGTTTTGGTGTTCTTACACTCATCACAAACCATGGGAGAAACCAAATCAAAACCAGCAATAAAGAGAAAGGATAAAAGTCTTGCAGGCAGGGAATGGTCTGAACGCAAACATCACATCCAGTCTGGCATGGACTTGCTGTGAGAAACAATGACAAGAGACTATGGAAGGACAGAAAAGAATTCCTCAGTTACTTTTTTTTTTTTTTTTAATTTGAAGAGGCAATTTCCTTAGAATGTGAAAAAATTATCATGACTCATTTACACCACAGTAAATCCAAGTGATTAATGCTTGGATTTTCAGATTTGCTGAGTACCTGTATCTCCAAGATGCTGATTTCAAAAGAGCTTTGGGTGCTCAGAACTTCTTTAACTTGGGTCACAGTGACTTATCTGAGGTCATACCAAAGCAGCTGGTGACCACACTGACAGGGGATACCGCCCTCCAAAATCCCAGTTCACAACCATACAGAAACCCCTGGGAAACCCACTGCAGTGTTTTAAGAGCATTTCAGATAAAATCAGGGCTGTGTGATGCTGGCACTCTTCTGCATAAATAGCAGGGGCATTACAATCTGAAAAAAAACACTATTTAAATGAATGTTTTGGAAGATTTTTTAAAAAATATTGACAACCTGTACTAAATGTCTGAAAATCGAATACTCTGAAATCACATGATTTGGTAAATAGGCAGTGTGGCAAAGAAGAGATTTGTTCATTGAGTAGGAACAAGAAAGAGCTGGAGGAGAATATCAGTTCTAGTTAAACACATGGCAAATCTTCTGTTGCTCCTCTGTCACATCACACATGGTCAAAATGCTTTTTTTTTTTTTTTTTTTGCAGTACCTCTACCCAACACTTGTCAAAGGGAAAACATGTAGCAAGACAGTAAAATGGACTGATTAATCAAAAAAAAAAAAAAAAAACCCAGAAAAAAACCAAAACCAAAAACAAAGAAACCGTTCAAGCTTCTGTTTTGAAGAGAAAAATTGGACATGAAAATGCAGCTTTTACCTGTGCTTTCACCAAAGCATGGAGTTTCCTGACTGCATCACTGATGTCTCTGGTTTCCACAAAACAGAGAACACTGCAGATGGCTTTAGCTGCTTCAATCACATTGCCAACATTATTCTGTTCATAGGAAAGAAAAGGGAGAAAAGAAGGAAACAGCAGACACACAGCATTTACCAATAACACCATAAACTTCATGGCAGTGGGGTGTAGAAAATCGAAAATCCCACCCTTTCAAGCAAAATTCAAACACCATGGTTTAGTCTGGCTGCACTGAAATCACCAATATTTTCCAGGTATATGGTATAAGGATATATGATGGATATATAAGGATATATATATATATAAAAAGATATATAAGGGCATATGATGATATATGATGGATATATATATAAAAATATATATAAGAGTATATGATGATATATGATGGATATATAAGGATATATAAAAATATATTTATATAAAAGGATATATAAGAGTATATGATGATATATGATGGATATATAAGGATGTATAAAAATATATTTATATGAAAGGATATATAAGGGTATATGATGGATATATAAGGATATATATATGGATATATAAGGATATATGATGGTAAATGATATGGATATATAAGGATATATACATATAAGGAGTTACATATACATATTATATGTATATATATAAGGATATATGATGGTATAAGGATAGCATCATTTCTGTTAAAGTCCAATTATCTCCCACAAAATGTGTGCTGGTCCAAATTACAACAAATTTGGTATCCAAGACTGGTTTTAAGGGAAAACCTTGGTTTGTCTGAGCTCCAGGAGTGTGAGAGAGCTGTACAGAAACTTCTGAGGGGACCTGGAGCCAGGTGATTCACAAGAATTCTGGGGTTTTATCCTCATTATTGTCTCCTACCCATTTCTGTGAGATTGGAAAACAGCCACGTTCCTCCTAAAAATAGAAACTGTGTGGGAGGCTGCAGAATCTGACACCTGTGGATTGAATACTTTCTGCAAAATGATATCTATTTAGTTAAAACTGTGGAATCTTGTAATAAATTTAGATGTTTAAATACTGCCACGTGGGAAAAGAAAAGCTAGGTGAAATACTTTGGGGAATTAAAAAAATATATAGAAAGGATCCCCAAAAGAAGGAAAACACAATCTTTAAATATCAAGTGCTCTATGTTCAGGAAAATAAATAAATAAATAAATAAATAAATAAATAAAAATTCATGGGCTTTCTGCATGGTTCTATCACTTCATTAAACCTTAAAAATACATTCTCTGAACAAGCAGAAGCTCCCCTATAAATATTCTCCGTGTTTCTGTGCTGATAAATACTCTTTTAGCATGTTGATGTACCCATAAAACCATTTCTCTAGCTCATGCATTTCATGCCTGAAAAACAAAAATTGTACCAAGATGAGCTTTTTATTTTCAGGCTTTAGGTCTGTGCAGAGACTGTAGTGAGACGTTTAACACCTGTCATTATTGCAAATAAATGTAAAAATATATTGAGCTTACTAATTCCACATTACCTGCTACAAGCAGAACTGAAGCAGGAATGAATGGCACAAAATATCCACAAATATCTACTGGCCAGGTTCTTTTAAACTGAAGTTGTTGGGGTTTCTATTTAATAATTAATAAATGTTCACATTGCAGGTTGCAGAAAGGAAAAGGCTGCATGTGATCTCTTGAGAATTTTAGACCCTCCTTGGGGCTGAAGTTGATTGACTGCTCCGTGGTACTCCAAAATATTAGAAATGCTGTTTTACTCTGAGTAACTGAAGAAATAAGTGATTATATATGAGTGTGTGTATATATATATATATATATATATATACACATATATATATATAAAATACTATATAGAGTTCGTAATTAATATTAAATATTATTCCAATTCTGCATTTGATTTAAATAAGTTCTACCTTAGCATTTTTCTTTTTCACAAGTAAAGATGCATTATTAGATGGAGGAATTTTTTGCCTATAAATACAGTTATGCAGGGTAATTTCTGAGCAGTAACGAGCAATAGAACACACAAAAGTAACCCTTGAGTGGAGATGGATGGAGAAAAACAAAACAAAACCAAAAACCTAAGCCCACCCACCATGTATATATTGTTGTATGTCCATATCAATGCTATTCCATAAAGAGAATTGGTGTCTTGAGGAATGCATCAATTTCTGTTTAATATGCTATTCTGTTCATAGACAAACTATCAAAGTATTAATATTTATAGAAGCTACTTTACCATACACTTTATTTTTATGGTAGCTACTTCTAAGGAACATATTGCAGATGAAGAAAGGCAAGTACATAAAATTGTTTAATATTGAATATTATGGATGCTGACTTCTTCCACACTATTCCTCTGCTGGATATTATCATGAAATGAGTTTGCTTTTTTCATGTGTAGATATATCACATTGATTTTTGTCCCAAAGAAGGGAAGATGGAGATTCTTGTCTCACAAATAATTTTATGTCTCCTGAAATTCCAAAAGAACTACAGTCAACAGCTTGTAATGTTTTCCCCCTTCTACATATTTAAATACAGCAGAACCTTAAAAGAATATTTTGGTGTTTCAAAAATTTATATGACCAAAAAAAGAGAAAAAAAAGAGCTATTTCACTCTAGAACTTCTCCACTCTGTATAAAAAATTTAAGAAGTCCTCTCTTGAATGGATTTCAAAATGAAGTGCATATGAAGTGGTTATCAGGGCACTCAGAACTGGCTGCTTGTTTGACAGCACATATTGTCTGAGAATTGCATTTCAAAACCTACATTTCAACTCTAACAGCACCAATCCCATCTTTGTGCCAGACATATTAATTATCTTTTTAAAATTTTTGGTTTATAGAGTCATTATGGACCTCAAAAATAATTTCCCATTTATTTGTCATTACTACTAATTAGATTAATAATCATAGAGGGCTTGTCCCATAAGTCAAAGGTGCGAGTATCCCCACACTTACGGCAGAATAAATTTGAAAATAAGTATAAAAATGTGCAAAATATTAATTTTTTATTTTTTTTCAGCTGAGGATCTCAAGGTGTGTCTGGCTAAAATGGAATGCTTAAGGAACTTCCAGCTGAGTACAGAAATTCAGCATTTATGTGTGCCCTGGATTTACAACATGTGAGTGCTTCCCAGTGTCTTAAATTCCAGAGCGTGCAGAAGATGGATTGTGGTGAACCAGAGAGGAGCAACAACAATCCCAGTAAAGGGAATGGGAATGGCCTGGAAAAGTGACAGAATTATTCCTGTGCAGACCTGGGCTAAGGGGCAGTTCAAATGACCCCAACTTTAGACCTTATTTAAGCAAACTAATCAGAAGTTAGAGAAAAGAAGTAAACAAGGATTCAAAGACCAAATGAAGGGCTCTCATTTTTTACTTTGTCTCCTATGTATTTGTGAATATTACTCATTATATTAGAGCTCCATAATTTTTTGAGCCACTAATTAAAGCAAGTCATAGTCCATGATTCTAGGTTTGAAAAATCTCCATACGCTGTTGCCTCTGAATGAAAATATCCATGATATGACCTACATCATTAACTTGCAATCCTGCTCTTTTAAGACATTCAGATAAACTTTGAGTGTGTCCCTGAGTAGAAAAGACCTCATTAAAAAAAATAAACTACAGAGGAGTTTAGCTCTAGACACACAAGTATCTGTTGGATGGCATGAATATTTGAAAAACGTACTTCCTTCCCTTTATAAAAAGTTAATGGTTTCAAGAAATTGCTTACTCAATATAAAAATGTTTGGCAAAAATAAATTTAGGAATGTTTCACTGTAGGTCTGAGGAATATCTGCACAGCATCAGTTGCAGAGGGTGGACTGCAAAGTCTCATTAAGGCTGAGGTTATGGCTTTTTTTGAATTTAGAACCCCCTTACTTTAGGCCCTAAAATTTGAGGTGATTGTAAATAACAACCCTGGTGGGTCTACTTCAGTAAAAAAATACACACGTGCATTTGAGCTTGGGGACCTAACTTCTGCAAATGGTTATGAGTGCATCGCATTTTATCCACTAAACACTTCCCTTCGGGATGATGCTTAAAAAGGAAAATTCAGCAAATACCTGCACAGTATCAAACCCAGAGATTTACTTTGTAGCTGGGCACAAAGTTCAACAACCTCTAAATTTGTGTTTAACATTTTGAAAAAGCATCAAATATTTACACAAAATATAAAAAGTTTGTGTATGCATATATATGTAATGTATTTTTATGTGTTACTGATCTATGTTTATGTTTTCACGTATGTGTCTGTATGTTTATGGGTATTTCTATGGATATGTATAAAATTTGCATGCAAATGTGTATTTTCTGGCTATTCAAGATAGAAATAATAATGGATCAAGAAGATCCAGAGAGATTAAAATCTGAACTTAAATGTAGGTGACAGTGTTCTGAAGCATCTGTTCATTTTATGTTCTAACATATATTTCAAAGAAATCCATGATTTAACATAATGAGCTATAACTCTGGAAGGGATGCACTGGAATATCTCCGTGCTACATCAGTATTCTTTGATTTTTATAAATCTTTTGTTCTTTGCAGCTTTAAACCCTTGAAAATCAGTTATCATGGCAGCTTGGAAGTCAGATCAAATGAACATGTGGTTTCTATGACTCCATTGGTCCTGTAGACATTTGTCCCTAAGTCATCGGACAGCAGAGAAGATTTCCTAAAAGATTTTTCCTTCAAGCATGTAGCATGCAGCTAGCAGCCCACAATGCTTTGAAGTAAAGATCTTGGGAGTTTTGCTGGCTCAACCTCATCCTTCAAACCACTACGTTTGCATTTATATATATATATATATATATATAATAAATATGCAATCATCAGGCTTGGGGGTTTGCAAAATTGGGGACAAATTTTGCAGATCCATATAATAAATTATACCTCTACTAATTGCAGGTATTCCATTGCCAACCCAAATATCTCTGGTTTTATTTACGAGCTCCTTGACACTTAGAAACAGTCACCTTTGATATTTTAAATTTGTAGCACTTTCTTCCTAACCTCAAACCAAGTTTTATTAAGAGAATTTATATCCTTCAAAGTCAGATTAAGCAGTCTTAATTAAAAGTCTTCCTTAATTGCATCTCAGACAGATTAATAATTAGATACCTTTCATGTAGAAGTTAATGCTTTTCTGGTGTAACAAACTGAGAACAAATACCTCATTTTGCAGCAGATATTCCACTTGATCTCTGTAGTTCCTAATAACGGAGACAAGGTTCTGCCTAGGAACCACAAAAAAAAAAAAATAAAACAAAACAAGAAAAACAAAACAAAACAAGAAAAACAAAACAAAACAAGAAAAACAAAACAAAACAAGAAAAACAAAACAAAACAAGAAAACAAAAAATAAGTAAAAAAAATATCAAAACATCAAGTTAATAAGAATTAGATAAGAAGAACAGGTTTGGGCTTATTTTTTTGTTGTTGTTGGGTTTTTTCTTTTTGTTTTTTTTCCCCACATTCTAGACACTTGAAATAATAAGACAGTGATTTTATATTAGTATAAAATAAATCCAAGTATGCACGCAGACATCGTGCAACTGAGCCTGGACATCCCTGGGTTTTTGGTTGTCATTTGCCACAAAGAACAGATGCAAAAAAATCTGTTTATGCATGAAGATACAGGTTTCTCAAGTTAAAGAATTCCAATCAGTGATTTGCTGTTTCAATGTCTATTGAAATTCACTTCCCATTTATTTTACTCCTTGTGGCTTAGCAAGTGCTTAAATCTTCCCTAAGGGAAGGATGAAGTACATGATATATTATTGCATCTGGACTTGAAGACCTTAAAGGTGTTTTCCCAGCCTAGATGATTTTATGATCCAATGCCTTCTCAAGCACTTCACAGACTTAATTTGCACAGAATCAGATAAAACATCTGCACAAGATCTGGGAAATCTCAACACTTAAAAAGTACAGGCTAAGTCACAAGTACAAATGTTATAAAACAGGGCAGCATTGCTACACAATCCACGGAACTCAATTTGCATGCAGTTCTCAAGTTTCAATTCTCAAACTCTTTCAGCAAGTTCCTTTTCCATAGCATTTCCTAAGCTGGGAATTGTTTTACTGCTGCAGACAGCCTTACCCCACTCTGGGGTCTGTGTTTTCGTCATGCTACAGAAGTTCCCAAAATAATTCGTGCAGGCGGATTGCTCAGTCCTACCAAAGCTTCACCAAATTAATTCGGATTATGAAGAGGAGCATGCACCTCTCTAAACTCCTCAACTGCTGCTCCAGCTGAAAATCTCACACTTTTAGAACCACAGGCTCCAAGTGCTATCCCAAAAGGTAGCCAGGTTCAGATTTTTGCTTTTAAGAAGCATTTGTGCAATTTTCTGTGTTTCAAGCACTGTGAAATTCTTGCTGTTGTTCATGTGTCAGCTGGAACAAAACAAGAACAATTATCTTCCTGTGTCAGCCTCCTCTGTAGGGTCAAAGCATCAGGAAAGGATAGGGAAACCTTAATTCCCACTTTCCCATCTTGCTTAGCCCACTGATTATTATTACCTTGATGGCCATCAGAGCTAGCTGGGCTTTGCACATGTTTATATGAAAAAGTGGAAACTGCAATTTAAATTCTTTCTTTGCTGTTTGCTTTACTCTGTAATTTTCTTCTTGACTTCTAAATTCTACTCTAATATAGTACCACACCAATCTTTTATTAAGGTTCTTCCTCTGCAGAATGCTTAGAAGAAATTTCCCCCCACTCTTCCACCCCCATTGCAGTCTGGTAGCTGAAAGTCCCAAAAGTATTTTGACTTTTTTTCAGAGCTTCAAAGCAAATCAACTACTTACAGAGAAACTGTGTGTGACCTCGTGCGTTTTATTTGGGCTAACTGAGCAATCAGAATTTAGAATTGCAACTCGAGCCCAAAGTGCAGGTTCCATGGTACATGTTTAGATTTTCATTTTCTCTGTTGCATGGCAAGAAGGGGAGGCTCAGTGCACTGAAATTACAGCACAGTTATGAGCTGGGTGGCCGTCCCTGGAGATGCCAAATATTCAATTCCTCCTGCAGGTACTTTAACCTCCCCAGCTTTTTATTTCCAGTCTGCACTGGTTTTATCTAGCCAGGCAGTTTGTCTGTGCAGCAGCTGCCTGGGAGTTCCTGCTGTAATCCTGGTAAATCACAGCTAGTACAAGTTGTTGCTCTGCTTTGGCCAAGTCTTCAGGTGTAACATCTTTTTCTCAGCCTTACCCAGCTCGAAAATATATCAGAATATATGAGCTTGCCTTGCTGTCCTTTTCCATCCAGGTGGGCCTGTTTGTTAGCATGCTTAGTCAAGGTGCAGGTTACAGAAGAATTTCCTAAATTACAATGCTAGTTCAAAAAATTACCATATTTTCCATCAGTTTATTGTACCCTGGAGAATTTTCAGTATAAAGTAGCCAGAATTTTGCATCATTAACAGGAAACAAATCCAGCAAGTTGTAATAATGATTGAAATACCTCTACTAATGCTATCCTGAGTCCTTGTCTGCCAGATAAATAACAATACCCATGTCTTATACACAGACATACTTCATACTTGTGCATAAATACAGCAAGGCTAACCAACCCATGAACATTCACTACTTCTTTGATGTCAAGGACACTTTTTCACCTCTTATCAAGTCAGTATGGTGCAAGAGTTTTGAAAAATTAATAAGAAAAGCACAAGCAAGAGAGTCAGTCCTAGCGCCTGTCCTGCAGACATGCTCTGTGCTCCTAAATGTTACACCTGTCACCTATAAAATACAAATACATATAGAATACATGATCTCTTTATAGCAGAGTTTTGGAAATTTGGGCCATGCTCCTAGGAAGACAGATGGGTCTTCAGTGAGCACCAGGTTCCCACCTCAAATGAGTCTCTACCCCTCTGTCCTCCTCCATCTGCTAAATCACAGATGTGAAATCTCACTTTACTATTGTTGGCAAAGTACTTTATAATACAATAGTATAATATATATAACATAATCATATGATATATAATATATATTTATAATAATAATATTTACAATGCAGTGATGGAAAATATGGCAAAAAGTGTCAACAGCTTCCTTATCTAAAAATGGAACTTATCTAAATGGAATGTAATTAAAGGTGAATGAGGAATCCATCTCGTTTAGTGTTTGCCCATCACAGGTTGGCTTTGCAATCAGCTTCACTTTGTAAAGTTAAATGCTTCTCTCCATTATCTCCATTATTTAGCATCCGTTAAAAAAAAAATAATAATTAAAAAATGCTGAACTGTGAAAATACAGTCCTAATTAAGAGCAAGCCTATTGTTTTTACAGCATTTAATCTCAAAAATTCTCTAACAGCAACACACACATGAAAATTGTGACATCTTCCATCATGGGAATCTTTGGGAAATATGAAAACTTCATTGAAAACTTCAGTAATATGAAAAGGAGACAATTGAGGAAAATTACACAGGTCCAAAAACCATTGATTTTTTTCCTGGGCAACAACTAAGGTTTGAAAATAAAAAGTTGGAAATATTGAAGCAATTGTCTTTTTCTTTGGTATCATTCCCATCTCCAGCAGTTCTCAGATCTGTCCTTTGGTGCAAGGGGGCTCCCTAGGAATAGAAACAATTACAAAAATGCATGGTGCTGAACACCAGCTCACCAAATCAGTCTCCAGGCACAAATACCTTCCAGGAGCTCGTTCACACTGAACCTTCTCTGGTCATCCTCACACTGTGGAGAAGAGGTGAGCAGTGACAGGTTAAATATACTTCCAATAAGGAAAAGTGGATTTTGGGGAGATTTACATGGCATTTCCAAAGTCAGCATGTTCACTGCAGCTTTTCACTGCGTCTGCCTCCTCCGTTGGCTTTTTCCTGCCCCTGCTCTTTGCCATTATCAATAACGTGAAGCATCTTCATGGCCTGGAGCTTTCAGAGTAAGGGGGTGATCAATAATTCACTTTGAGATCTTAAAATGCCACCCTCCCTGCTGAAGCCCTGTTGTAGGGACCACAAACTCTTTGAGATGCTGAATCTTTTCTAATGGCCTGAACTACCCAACCCCTCTAGAAAGCCACAAGTATTTAAATAATGGAGAAGTCTCCACCTTCTCATCATGATGGACTTCTCTTGTCTGTGATTATGCTCACAACATTAACTCATTATGTCGGGCAAAATATTAACACTGATATAAATGAAAATTAAAAAATAGATTTTTGAACTCTCAGGAAATATCACTTCCTGTCTGCTTTAGTTCAAAAATCCTTTTCTGGAAGCAAGTGAGGCTCTTGTTAGAAACCTCTAAATATTCTTTGCTGCTCGTCCACTACAAAGATGAGCACTTTCCTGAGATATCAGAATGTGGGGACATCTGAAATTCTGAAACTCTGAAACAAATAGGACAGGCAGAGCATTCCCTGGAATTTCAGACAGTGCTAAGGCTGATAAATCTCATGGCTTAAAAAAACCCACCCTAAATCCAATTAAAGATCACCCACTAACTGAAAGAACTGTGCTTCCATGTAAAGCCCCTGGCCAAATTTCTTGCTTGTAACTGCTCAGCTGAAGAAAATTTCCAGCTCTGAGTAATTCATAATAGAATGCCAGCTTCCCACAAAAGGGAAGAAAGCAAGGTTTTGTTTTTGGTTTTATCTTCGCTTTAAAAAGGAATTGTGAACATTTATGGGCCAAACACAGTTATGGGCCAAAGGTCAAGAAGCGGCTGGTAAAAAAAGGTACCAAAATAAACCAAAAAGAGTTGCTCATTATTTGTAACTATCCACTTATATTGGTTATGAAACATGATACCAAATTGCATGTACAACCAGATATTTTTAATTATGCAACCTGAATTCAGCAGTGTCATTTAAGCTGAGCAAAAATCATGAAGGCAGCATCCAGGCGCCCTTGGTGTAGAGTTGGGCTTTTTTAGCACAGAAACAAACTTTAAAGTCTCCTTAGAGACTCCTAAATATATAATTGGGTTCCAGGTTTGAAGATCTGTAGTAGTAGATGCTGAGGTAGAGAAGGTAAATAACTTTTTTGTCTACAAACTTAAAGTGTTAAATATCTCTATTTATCTATCTCTAAATATTACACACATGCATACATATATGTATATACATGTATATATACACACACACACATATATATATTTATATATCTGTGTATTTGACCTCAAGTTAGGCATTTTTTAATGGTCCAGGTAAGATGTATTGAGCTTGATGTTTCACTTATGTTTTCCTGCTGACAAAACAGATATGAAAAGAAAGCCCTTAAACTTTTTTGTCTCTGACTACCTGAAATAAAACAGGATTAAATTCTGACAAAAATTTGAAAAATGTGGGTTTTTTTTCTTTTTTGTTTGTTTGTGTTTTATTCCCCCCCGTTCTTTTTTGTTTGTTTATTTTTGTTATTTTTGTTTTTTTTTCTGGAAAGTAACCCTTGGTCTTTTTTAGTCATGTGCTCTCTACAGCTCATCACTAGATGGCAAGCACAGTAGCAAAGCACAAGTTCTCCCCAGGACATTTCCACTTCACTTCAGCAATAATATATGCATTCTCAGGAAAGCAAATAATCTCTCTGTGGTTTTTTTTTTATTTTTAATTTAAATTTTAATTTAAATTACGACAGGTTGCTATGTAAAAGGATTGGTGGGGAAGAAAAGAAGGATACTCACTGTTCGAGCCAAGCTTGGCTCCAAATTGCCAGCGTGGTGCAGGCACAGCTGGATGCAGGTGGTTGCCTTGCAAAGAATTTTGTGGCTTCCCAAGGTACAGTTGCTGCATTTTTGGGGAAAACAACAAATAAATGGTTATCTTTGCCTGCCACTTCTTTGTTTTTTTCCTTGCAAGCTCTCCTAAAAGCACCTGTAGTTTGAATTCTAAGTGCAAAGAAGACTGGATAATACAAAACCCGTTCTTGGCACCTACTTCTGTGGAAATCAGTGGGGCTGGTTCTGGCACGTTTTCTAGTGAAACAAATAATAATTGTTTAGTTGTAGCATTGGCCATTAAGTCCTGAGGGAGAATAAGGACACAGAGAAGGAATATCCTCGACAAACTGCACGTGTTCCCAAACCTTGAGATTATTTCTGCATCTTCCCCAAACCCAAGCAGCTCTCCTGGCGATGAATGCAGCACTGCAAAATGATTCAGTGTCTGACACCCAGCACAAAAATCACACACATCAGGCCGGGTGACCCTTGATTCTCTGAGGTTTTCATCGTGTGCAGCTCACACACGGATGGTGAAAGCAGAATAAATCTTTTTCTTTCTCAAATCATGCGTCAGCTAAGATAAAACTGACTCAGCTGGAGTGGATCCTACCAACTGAGCTGCTGGTCAAAGATGATCCAGCAGCCCATGGCAGGGGAATTCCTTAATCCTATTTGCCTCATTCCATTTGCCACTCTTGGCAATCTTTTCGAAGTTAGAACACAGCCTTGGTTTGTCACTCTTGAAATTACTTGGAACAAAAATAATTCCATTTTTTTCCCTTCACATCTTGTTTTTAAGCGGTGAAACAATCCAAAAAATATTTCAGGGTTGAGGCAAACATCTCTTTACATTTGAGAAAACCCTGTGGGATTAATAGAAAAGAAAGCAATGATTTTTACGAAGGTAAATTCATCAGCAAAACAAGTTAGCATGCATCATCAGTTACAACTTTGGTGTGTGCTCAACTCGATTCAGGAGGTTTTGTTGAGCCACAGAAAGCCACAGAAGCACAAAAAGGGATATTCCATATTTATACAGTTTAACAGCATGGCAAGTTGTATCAGAACTCCCTGGGCCATGAAGAAAAGTAGATTTTTTTTTTTTTTGGCTTATCATGAAAAACTCAGAATTTAAACTACCTAAAAAGTCTTTTGATGGAATGTCTGAATAAAAATGGCTGGATTTAGTTTAAAGAAACAAAACCCAAAATGCTCACCTCTGAATAAATCATGGCAAGTATGACTTAGATGAGACTCATCTCTCACATGGCAGCAGAAGCCTTCAGCACAAATGAATGGGTGAATTTAAATGTAACTGCCATTCAGCACAATTACAGGGAATTTATACATCTTGTAAATGGTCTGCACTCACACTTCAGTGCAGCCAAGTAAAAGACAGACTCTCCACTGAGACTACAAAAGCTGTAATGTATATACAGGATTCTTTTTTTAAACAAACATATTGAACATCACAAGGGACACCTGAGAAAAATACCTAAAGCCAGGATCACCTTCGATAATACCTCCATACAAAGTTGCAAAATTTTTGATTTCAAGAGCAGAAAGTAGAGATGTAAGATCGGGAGAAGTGAGCAGCAGCACAGTAGAACACCTGTAGTGGTGAAAAGCAGATCCCTGCTAGAGCTGAACCCTTCTCAGTCCCTTTTCAAAGCTCAAGTGGCCAATTCCCAGTTCCTGGGACTGCACCAATGCACATGTCCTGTTCCTGCTCTGCTCAGTTTTGTGTTCTGCCTGTGCTGGAGTGGAAACACAATCACAGGGTGATTTATGCAGGGGCTTTGATTGAAGAGCTCTGGGAATCAGGGGTACAAACCCAAATCTGACTCCCACATGGATTTGAGATGGACATGTTTTTATTATTGCCCTTTTTGTTATATAACTCTATATTAATTATTAAACCCATATTGTTCTATTGTATATATGGATCTTATCCAAGCATCAATTCTTGTAGTTTTCATCAGGTCCCCCAAACATCCTTTCTCATGATTCTTATTACAATTAAACAATAATTATATTCAGCTACCAAACAATCACTACATTTAACAATTATATCATTTATGACATGATGATTACACAGGTGCAGTTTCACCTGATCTAACTCATTCCCAGTTCCAGTTCCCTTTCCCAGCCCTACCAGCCCCAATCTTTCTTTCCACCCCCTGAATCTACAATTCCCATGATTTTAGGAACATTTTAAACCTGTGCTATCAGCTGCTCATAGCTTTCCTGAAAGTCCTTCCTCTCCTCATTTCACCTGAACATGACCCCCCCATGTCCCGATGAACTCCGTCATGTCCGAGCCTTTGGCTGAGGAACATTTAGTGTAGGGCAAGCTGAGGTGGGAAGGGAAGCAGCCCAGGCAAGAGGCCATGAGCAGGAACAGACTTTTCACAGAAAAAGGGAACGTGAGTGCCAGAGAACACCCTCACTGGTCAGACTGGGAGGTTTCCTTAACCTTTTAGAACTGCCCCAACTGCGTTTTTTACTTAATGCCTATTATCACTCCCATTCTTCATTCTGGCTCACCTTCAGCCTCTGGACAGGCACAGTGACAAGAATACTACAGAGACACATCTGTGAGTCCTGAGTCACCTTTTTTCCTGGTTCTTCCAGGATACAGATTCCTACTGCAACACCAGTGGCAGGAACTGGTACAGCCAGAGCAGCACACAGGAGCTGTACCCTCCTATGAAGTAACAATCCTGAACCACAGATAAATAAAAACTGTCTTTTCTAAGTATAATTCCTCCATGCTTCCAGGCAAAACAAGCTACACCAGAATAAACACAATTTTTTTATTACAACTGTTTTTACATTAGTGGTCTGTGTTAGTTCTGCTGTGCCAAGCAGTTGCTATCCATCAGCAAAGTCTGTATTGGCATAGCAATGCTGCCTGAAACACTGCCAGCACAAGTGGCCATGCAGTGGCTTCATGGATGGTTTTAATTTGCACAAATACAAAGAGAAGAGTTTTGACAGCTATTGCTGCTCAAGGGACTAGACAAAATGGATTAATTCCTCAACAAAATAATGTGGAGCCCTGGTCCAGATGAAAAGTGCGCTACAAGAAATAGAAGTGTAGCTTTGCCACAGATTGCCAAAATACCTTTTAGCTGTACCCCAGGCAGATTTGCTACTGTACCAGCACTACTAGGATAAAATAATTATGTTATCCTCCCCTTTGGAGGATAACATAATTACTAGTAACTGGTTTACAGCACTCTGAGCTCTGTAAAGGAAGCAAATATGAAAGTTTTACAACCTTGTTAGCTCAACATTTTTACTCTTTTTTCCCCCCTGAAATTATATGGAGAATACAGCTCTGATGAGAATACCATGAAGAGAAATGCAGTCTTGGTCTTTAGGAGACGTGGTAAGACAGGTCCAAGTGACTTCCCTGTGGTCTCACAAAATATCTGAGTATAAGAAAGGGAAAATCCCCATCACTTGAGACTCCCTCACTGCTTGCTTCCCCACAGCAAGGTTCTCTGATGTGCTATAAGCTCCAAATCTTAATGTAGTTCAATCAAACTATTTTTTTAAGTAACTCAGCTAGCAGCATCTCTGAACAAGAAAGTTAATCTGCAGTGACAAGAAATAATTAAGTTTATTTTTCACAAAGAACATATTCATCCAAAGGTGCTTGCTTCTTATGATTCCAATCTGCATGATTATGTCTTTGTCAGTCTATAATTAATAGCTTAAACTTCACTTTGAGTGAAAACCAATTTTTATTTAGGTTTCAATTCCCAGAGAACAGAATTAGTAAGACAAAAAAAAAAAAGTCATCAATAAGGTCGCAGGCAAGTATATTAGAAGAGAAGATAAGCATTTAGATTTTTCAGTTCCATTCCCCTGCTCACTGTGGTGGCTGAACTGCAAAGCAATAAGACAGCTGTGCAAATGATACCAGGTGAGAGTGGGGATGGCACTTTAAATAGTCTGGCACTTTAGAACAAAAGGATGTTTAGAAATAAAGCTCATAAGTATTTTTGTACTACATCCCTTTGCTGATCTATATTACTGCAACCTATTGCTAGTACGCACATCACTAAAATAATAATGAATTTTTTTTTAATTCCTGCATTCTCATATGGACTCATAAGTTTTGTTTTATTAGGCATTTCAGGATGACCTGAGACTGTGGCCTGGTTTTCTGAACATGGAGGATTGAGTCACTGCTGACACAGGAGAAGGGTTGCATTTGGCTAGCTGCTGGCATTAAGAGCCAGGAGTTATTTGACACAAGGTGTTTAAGCACACTTTTATTTACTTTATATAATATTTTTCATGAAAGGCATCATAAAATCATATTTAGGGGTATCCATTTTAAATCCAAGGAAAGGTAGGAAAGTGTGAGAGCAAGATTTAAAGGTGGGTCTAGGTTTGCTTGATGGGATGAAAAAGAAAGTCTGCAGGATGCAGCAAGGTTTCCTGGCCACAGTAAATGGGAACAACGAACTTGAAGACCAGAAAACAAAAGAGATTCTAAATCAGAATTCTACAGATGACCCTATTAATTACAGACTGACCTTCAGTCTGAATGCTAACTACTGCTATCTATAAAAAGTGGGTATTTGAAATGGGATGTTGTACCTGTGAGTCAGGCTGGACGTGAGCCCCAGGATCTCTGCAGTGATGGAGGGTGGAACCTGCTGGTGCTGCGTTAATGGTCATTACTAGCACAGAGCTTTGTGCTCCTCCTCCTCCCCTTCAAAGCTAAATGCATTCTAAATATCATCAAGTCTTTCAGGTGCTCCTGCAGGAGGTGGGGTGAAGTGCTCATTAACACAATGCAATACAACAGTCAATTAAAGCTTTTGACAAACCTTGACAGAGCTGTCTGCTTCACTAGAGCAATTCATCAAATCACCTTTTTGCTTCACTTTAGTGTTGGGTTTTTTTGGTTTTTTTTTTTTGTTTGGGTTTTTTTTTTTTTGTTTGTTTGTTTTGTTTTTTTTTTTTTCTGGATTACAGTGCAGCAGGAGCAGCAGAGTATTTATTCCCTTTGCTGTCTTAGAACTTGGGGGACTTCTCCTGGAATTCATCCGTGAACAGGCTCCAAAGACTTTTCTGGGGAAGAGCTGTGCACAAGTGCATCAAATCACTCTGTTAGCAGCACTGTGAGGAAACCAATTTGCACTTGAAGATAGCCCACACACAGGAAAAAAATCACCCTGAGGCAGCTCCTCAGGCCGTGTTAAACTACCCAAGGGATCCTCAGGGTCTGGGATTTCAAATTTCAGATCCAGGGCTCCGCTGAGGAGGCAGAAGAAAGGAGCTGAATTTAACAGCACAGTATAGAATTACAAGGTGCTGAAGTTAGAAATGCAGCTCAGTGCTTCCTGAATGACAGTGACAGAGCAAAGTAAGAAAGCTAAGAACATTATTGACCTTGTTTCACTGCTAATGAGATGTGCAGAGATTCTACAAGTGCAGGAATTTAGAGAGTCTGCTATCGATGCATTCTCCCCAACAATGAAAACAGAACTCTTCAGCACATACTGCACTGAGCTCACCCTCAATACAATGGTTCATTATTTCCATTTTTTTAGCAATTTCTTTGAAATCAGAAGAGCATCTTGGAAAAAAACAAAGTCCCTGGTCTTGTTCTGTAACTGACAGGTTTGTGTATGACCTGGTTCTCTGCTTGGTGCTTCTGGTGTGCTAATGAATAAAACAGCATTTTGCAGCTCCAGCTCCTGCTTTACCAAGACTGGAATGAGAGAACAGTGGGATTAGAAATGTTGAAGAGGCAGTCTTGGCATCTTTAGTTGCCAGAGGTAACTCACTATGAACAAGTGAACGTTTGGCCTGTGTGTCTGTGTGAGGGTAGAAGTATGGATGGGCATGGATGTGGATATGGATATGGATGTGGATATGGATGTGGATACAGAGCAAAGCTAACTTACACAGTGTGACATTTGTTCTCACAACTACTTTGCTTTCAATAATCAAACTGACTTGCTCCAGGCTACTGCAGGTAATTTTTACACTCTACTGTAAATACAACTGCTTCCAAAATCTTCCCTTTCAGTTGTAGACATCTGCTATTTTATCTTGCACGTTTTGCACCTCTAAGAGATGAGCTGTGATTCCTGCAGTGCCAGTTCAAGGTGGTGCCACAGAACACTGCCAGCCCTTCTGCTGAGAGCTGCTGTCCACCAAGCCCAGCTCACAGGTGCCTTCAACACAGAATCTGCTCACTTGGGCCGACACCTGAATTTCAGCTGCCTCAGGGCAAAGAACAACCAGTGAGTCCAGCAGTGCTTTCAACCACCACAAGAGCTTACCTGGATTAATGTGAGTCAGAGCGTTTATTTCCTTGCTTGGAAACCATGTGCAATCAGAAAGACCTGCTTGTATGTTTAATGTGTTTTTAACTTGCAATCAGCACCACAGTGCTGACTTCATTTGCTTTGCTACTACTGCAATTGGATATGAAGAAAAACCCCCTGCTCTGCACCTGCATTATACTGGTTCTGCTCTCTTTGCTGGCTTCCCTCTTTGAGGCTTTGCTTATAATGATGCCTTGGGTTTTAGTTTTTATATTTGTCAGAATCTCTGCTGCTTGGTGTGCAACTCTGAAACTCCATGTGAGGTGTTGGTGAGCTCTCCTCACAGGGGAGTGACAAAACAATTCCTTTCTAGCTGGAGAGTCAAGGACAACCGGCACCCAAAAAGCAAAAACAGCAGGGGAGGGAAGGGGGCAAGGCAGGGGCTGAGAGTTCATAGCCTGGGGCTGTGCTTGGATAATGGACCCCAAGATGGAGATGAACCAAAACTTGTCAAAGTGTCAAACTACTGGCCAGGATCCATCTTGGGTTTGATTTGGGTGTAGCCCCATCCAGGCTCTTGCACTGCCCAAGGTGGATCCTTTCAATAAATTCCTATTTCATTCTTTCAATAAATTCCTATTTTTATCCTTTCAGTAAATTCCTGTTTTATCCTTTCAATAAATACATGTCTTACTCTTTTTGCTCTGTCTGGTCTCTGTTCCAGCTCAGCCCTTCAGGGCAGCAATAACTCCCCTCTGAGACAGTGGAGGTAGCAGCACATCCTTGTATCACAGGTGGGAAAAGAAGGACAGAGGAGTCAAACAATTAACAGCTGCACAAAGCTTCCACAAAAGAGGATCTGAATCCTTGCACAGCATCCCCTCTGCAGAACACAAGCACCACTTGGCCCAGGACTTTCAGGAACTGCACAAGGAGTGTTTGGAGCCTGGCCCCTTGCTCTGCCCGTGGCTGTGTTTACGTGGCTCCTGCCTCAGTGAGGTACTTACTTCTGTAGGAACTCCTCAGACCCACAAACACTCAGAAGCCATTCCTCCCGGGCTGGGTATTGATTTGTGACACGGAGGATCTCCACAATTAAGTCGTGAGTGATACAGCCAGCTGTAAATAAAGATAGCAAGGGAAATTAATAGTAGCTTGCTAGAGAATTGCAGGCTACACACTTGAGCAAAGAAAATAAGGGTGGTTTTTTTTTTTTTTTTTTTTTCTGTAGCTCCTAACAACTGCTGCAGACTAGCTCCATCAAGAGGAATTAGAACAAGACACAATTGATTGTTCTTTTTTTTTTTTTAATTTTAATTTTGCTTCAAATATTCTACCTGACACAGAACCTATGTCCATTTAGAGGACGTGAGCAATTTGTTGGGCAGCTGGAATGAAGAAGAGATGACCGAAATTCCCAGGAGGAAAGGAACAGACAAATGGCATTCTTTTTGGTTTTTCATTTTCCTGATGAACATTTTGGTACATTTCCAATGGTGCAAAAGTTGACTCTGTAGCCACTTCTGACACAAAAATGATCCAGAATGTTACTTGGTACTTTTTCTTCTATACACACCCTTTTAGCCATAACAAAGAAGTAAATTATTACTCTAATGCATTTTATACCTGCAATATATTATTTAATACGCTTGTAGCCACATAACAGTATAAAATATCCACAATTCCTACAAATTAGGAAATTCTATGTCAATTTGTACAACCTGCTGTTCAGAAACACTTTAGAATTTTGAGAATTTTCTCCAGTTTTACTTCTGCTTTTTAAGCCATTTCCCAGGGAAAAACAAATGCCTGAATGGATTCAAAAGCTCTTTCTGAAAATGTTCCTTTTATTTGCAAAACTGGAGGTTGGTTTGCTCAAAAATTACACATTTTTCTACTGGTTTTACCAGCTTAAATCATTTAGCCTTCTGAGATCTCACCATTTGAAGCAACTGTGCTAGTTTGACATGTAAACTGCAGTGCTTGATGGCTGAATTAAATTATACAGTCCAGAAAATGAAGAGCAACCCAGAATCTTGAATTAAAATTGTAACATGCACCTTTTTTTTCAGGTCACTCATTGCAAAAAGTCCAAAACTTGCTAGTACCACTCATTTCCACTCTGTAGATCCATCTTCCTTTCCTTACTCTGCCTAAAGTTCTTGCCTAACTGAACGATACTTTACATTAGATGGGGGAAAAAAAAGAGAATACTTCTTCCTCCTACTTCAACCTTATTGCTTACCTGGTCTAAACAAGTTTAGGATAATTAATGCTCAGCCTGTTACAGTCAAATAATTCCTTGAAAACTAAAGAAATTATTAATAAAAAAAAAGACAAAATAACCCCTTTGATTATATAAAGAAGCACAGGAAGAGACCAGGAAATAAGAATTAATTTCTTTTATTTTTGCATGTTGCAGAAATAAGAATTACTAGAGGTGGAATTAAAGACTCTCCCATTTTTCACAGATCCAGGATGCACAGGAGCAGTGGCAGCTTCTCATAGTCATTAATGACAGGATCATCCTTCCCTGCAAAGCTGGGTCAACACTGAATTCAGACCAGCTTGCTCAGGATTTTGTCTTGAAAGACCTTAAAAATCTCCAAGCCTGGAGACTGCACAAGCTTCATGGGCAAACTCTTACAATTTGTAATTACTGTCTTTTATTCTCCCCACCCACTGGGAATTTCTCCTTTCATTTGTGCTTCCCCAGACCTGTACATAACCACTCACCATCTTGTGTAAGAAGTAGAGGATGTGGTGAAAAATCTGTCCAAATGCTGAATCTGAATTTTGTTCCACCAAGGATGTGCTCTGGGAATCTTGTTGCGATACTCCAGATTTTCCCAGTATTTGTTTTCAAGTCAAAAGCAGGATATGCATTTCTGATTCTGTAAAAAACAGGTGAGAACACTATATCTAAGGAAGTGTGCATTTTTGGCCCCTGCTAAGAGGCAAACAAAAATTCTATGAGATAGAAATGCTGATAAATAGAGAGATGTTAGAAATAAAATTCTGTGGAGAGAAATGGTAGCGGCACAAACTCTGTTTTCATACTTTAGTGAGATAAATGCATATCAGCACACATAACTGTATCTGTTATTTTAGGGAAACCAGCAGCAAAATCTTCATGAAGTTGAGAGAACCACAGCTGAGCTTGGCCTCAGTGAAACCAGAAGGAGTTTAAACAGAGACTCGGTGCACACTGAGCTCAGTAGGAATGATAGTGGTCAAATATGCATTTAAATAACAGAAATTTAACCCAGAACTAGCCAAGAGCACAGGCACAGAGAGCTGCAACCAGGACATCTGGTCAAAAGGAACACAGCAACATGCTCCCTGTGCAAAATCTTAAGGAGTGTCTCTTTCCAGAACTCTCTCAAATCCAATCTGAAATCTGAATTACTAAAACCCTGAGTATTTATGTAAAATTCTGTAGAGTGCAGTCACTGAGTCCCTCTGAGTTACCATTAAATATAAAATATATTGCCCTTCCTCCTCCCAATTACCATAGACTTGCAGAAACGAATTCCTCCCGAGGCCCCATTTCCTAATGAACACTGGTCACAGGTATTTTGTTTATCATCTGGGATTAAACTTGCTTTTTAAGCAAATACACTCTGCAGCTGCAGGTAAAGGTGCTTACTGTACTAGCAGAAGCTTTACATTTCACTAACTGACCTGAATATTTAGCAGCTAAACCCAAAATTTCTATACTAAGCATCCTGCATTCTCTTTTGTTTGTTGGTTCGTGAAGTATTTTGTAGCTTCTGAGTTGGGAGTGCTTTGTAATGTCTCTGCTAAGTGCATTTTGAACCCCAGCTCTCTCACATAAAATCTTCATTACTGTTACCTCCAGCCTCAGAGCTGCTGCCCGAGCCTCTCAAACAACCATGCGAGCTACTCCTTTGTGCCCTGCATTTCTACAGCTTGAAAAGGGAAAAAACAAAGCAAAACAAAGCAAAACAAAACAAAACAACCTAAGCTTCCAAAATCAGTAACTCAGCAAAGCAGCCCATTTCTTATCATGCAAATCCAGGGCGCTTGGTGTTTCAGTGGGGTGAGAGAAAATGAGGCTTGACACGCGTAGCTCCAGAACAAGGTGGATTCATCCTCGTGGTTTGGAACCCTTACACTACAGAGGCTGTCTGGGTGACCTGCGTGCTTGGTGTCAGTCTGTTTTCTTTGTGCACAAGGCACAGCTTTTCCCCTGGAACGTGTTTCTGCGACAAAGCCAAGGACTGAAGAAAATTAAACTTCCCTGCCCTTTATCCAGCCTCAAATTACCAGGCCACGCACACACACAGGGCACGAATGCTCCTCAGCCCACTGGCAGTCATTCCAAAACTAGGCAAACCTTGTCTCCTTCCCTACCCATGCTCTGCTTATATTTTAGCAAAATGTGGGGACCCGAATTTGCTTTTCATGCTTTTCAGATAAAAACCCACTCTATTTCTGAGAGTGATGCTTATTTATGGCCATCTACTATTCTCATGTGACTCTGTCCTGAGCAGCTGGGCAAAACACTGCAAAACTTTGAAAGTTCAGGTCTTCCAAAGCATAACTGAAGTACTAGACAAACATTACAGAAATAAAATCTTGTGCTACTTGCTTGTGGTGCTGCCAGGACTCAGCGTGTACAGAAGTGCTGACGTTTGTAGGGCTTTGCTGTCTCACAGCATTTCACAACAGGATGTGTTTCTGTGCAGTGCAAAGCACATCCTTGCAGAGATGGAGAGGTGCAGGGGCTCTGCATTTTGGAGCACTGAGCCCTGAGAGTGCCCAGCTTGGCACCTTCTGGGCTGAAACTTGCCCTGAACTCACCCAGGGACGGGAGCTCACTACAGCTCTGTTCATGGCCATACAACAACCTGAGAAATGGCTTTGGAAGAGTGACTTACACTCGTGTACCGTCAAATGCTTCAATTAGACACTGTGCAAGTATTACCTTGAGAAAAACACAGTGGGTTTCTATTTGAGCTGCAAGAATGCGTGGCAGAGTCTGAATTGCACATCCTGCCTCTGACATGTGAAACTGCCAGCAAATGAGATTCACTGGGGACTGGGAGGATGCTCATTTGGAAAGACTGAATATGTAAATTTGAATTTTTATGACATTTTTTTGCAGTGATATTTTGTCCTAAAAATGCTTCTCTGTTTATTTTACAGAAGAAAAGCAAAAGTTGTTCTTATTTTCTTCTTAAGAGTATTTGCTCATGACACACACACAAGAAGTTCCTGCAAAACAAGAATGGCTTATTCGTATTTTTCTTTTTAGCTGTGCAAATAAGCTGATCTATTAAAAAATCAATATAAAGCTTTCCCCATAATTAGAATATTTAGACATTAAAAAAAATCTGGATAGCTGTGGGGAAAGCAGTCCTGTGGAATGTGCCTTCATGCATCTTTCTCATGGTAGAATTGGGTTGGGGTTCAGGCTGATGAGCTGTGGAAAAGGAAACTGAGACGCGTGGCTGAGTAAGTTTGGAAGCTGACCACCCCATCTGAATATATCATACACTCACTCTTAATTTCAGTGCAACATCAAACTGGGTTTTTTGGTTGGGTTGTTTTGGGTTTTTTCTTTTAAGAGAAGAAGCCTTGGCTGACCTTGAATAAAATCAATTCATTAAAGCCTAATAACAAAATCAGGATTCCATTTTCCAACTATTTTCCAGAGGGGAAAAGCATACATTTGTGCTGACAACTTGAAGTGTGATCAGTGAATATCAACGAAAGAAAAATCAATCTGCACAGATGGTCTAAATACTTGTAATTTTTTTATGTGCTTGGATTTCAACACAATTAATTTTTCTGCAGTAGATTAAGAAAGTAAAAAATGTTTTATCCCATTAAGTCAGGCTATTAAGTGTAACAGTGAAGTATAATTAAAGTAGGTTTTGTCACTTGCTAAGTCTCACTTTTCATCATGACAGTATGCAGCAATTCTGCTCTCAATCAGTTCCTCCAGCTCTTATTTTCCTGATCAGAGTGGCACAGGCACTAATATTGTCCAGGACAATGACAGAAAAAGGATGGGAAGTGTCACACATTATAAGACATCAACAGTGAAGAGTTAAATGTGCTTATCACTAATAAAGCAGACAGAAGAGAAAATATTTTTTTAATTAACGTTCAGCTTTAAATGTGTTCCTATCTGGACCAAAATGAGAAGTATTTCCTTATTGAAGCAGATGCTGGAATTGTGCAGGACTGCAGGATGTGGTTGCTTGACCTCAGGTGGATGCCAAGTGCCCACCAAGCTGCTCTGCCACTCCCTTTCCCTTCAGTACAGGGGAGAAAAGATGGGGAAAACCCTCCTGGGTCAAGACAAAGGCAGTCTAACAAGAGCAAAGCCACACACGTAGAGAAGGGGACACAAAATATTCTCAAGTTCTAACGAGCAGGCGACGTCCAGCCCCTTTCCAGGAAGAAGGGCTGTGACAAAAGTGATGATAAGGACATTCTCAGCAGCAGCCAGGACACTGGTGTGCTGTCCCTGCTGCCCACACACAGCCCAGCCCTGTGAGGGGTTCATTAACTCCAGCCCAGCCAGCCCCAGCACACAGGGACAACCACTCCAATCAATGCAAGGGAAATGTGATTGTTGGCCAAAAAGAAAAAAAACTTTTTAATCACTTACTTCTCCACTGTGTTGCAAAAACCAACCAGGTTTTCATTGCTTCCTCGGTCTGCTTCAACCAGCTGGATTGACCAACCTGCAGCCTAAAAACACCAGAGAAACACCAGAAGAAACAGAGCTGAGTTTTTTTGATATCAGAAGCAGAAAGACCATAAGGCTAACCTTGAATTTTGTTCCCTGAGAGTCTATCACTCCACCCCTGGCTTGATGGAGTTCCAAATAAACACAATTGACCCTGCTTTGACTGCACTCTAAATGCTTTCAGAAGTCACAAAGCATCAGCTGCCCTGCAGAAAAGCTGCTTTTCCTCTCCATGCAGAACATGGGGAATTTCAGACAAAGCTTTCACAATTCACCTGTCAAGGCACAGATAAATCCAAATGCAGATATTTAGTTTGCCAAAGGGAGAAGGACAGACTGAAGTTTGTGCTTCAGTGTGCTTTAATCCTTATTTTCCCTCTTTGTGCCCTGGCAGGAAGCTCAGCATCCCCTCAAACTCCATAAACATGTCAGGTAAGTCCCTCAGACAGATCACAGGGAAGCAGTGGACTCTACAGAACTGAAATATCCCCACAGACGTTTGTGAACTTGGAGAGGAGAGGTCTGAGCTTTGGGTCAAGCCTCCGTCTGTCTGTTTGCCTGAAGCACCCCTCATCCAGAACATTACCTCCAGGAAAGAACTTAATGCTTTTACATCTGCAAGCCCTTTCTGCTCTTGTAGGTGGAGACATTACATGGCTTAACTGTACAAGAGCTTCCAAACCCCTTCAGAAAGAGAAGGGAAGAGTTAAAAAAGAGGAAACTGAGACGAGGCAAAAGGTTTATTTTGGAATTTGAATAATAATTTAGATAAAAGTGTGGAAATTTATTTAAAATAACTAATAAACAGAACTTATGATTCTGTTTGGCTGGACAAGAAAGTGCAATATGCATTAAAGGATGAAGGGTGGGAAATTTTAGTTATGGTTTAAAAGATGAGGTGATTATAAAAGACGAGAGATCTGCTGGGAGCTGGCTGGTGGGGAAATCACAATGGCAGAACTGCAAGCTCAAAAGTCAGAAACCTTATGTCAACACAGTGAGACCCAAAGCTGATGGTATGTATTACTTCCATTACCCTCAATACCACATAAAGCATTAGGAGAGTGCATATGAAGTTAAAAAACACTAAAGGGGCATCATCAGTAGAGGGGAAAACTGAAATCGTCTGGTAGGAAAAAAACAATGGATAATCCTGAGAGTATAAATAAGAAAGTAAAATCAAATTTAGCAAGTGAAACTGATAGTCCGTCATTCCCTGGTTCTAAAGACTGCAGAAGAAGGTCCTTCAAAATCCAGTGGAAAATGTAACGCCCCACTGGTTCATTCTTCAAAAAATTTGTTTCATCAGACAGCAATAAGAACTTGTGGAGGTCATTCACTATTTAGAAGTCATGAGTTTGGTAACAATAACAGCCTCCCAAAATTACTTATTCATTATAATAAAAAAAAAAAAACAAAAACAAAAAACAAAACAAAGGCTCCTTTTTCACCTGCAGCCCTGTCCCTGAAGAGCAGGTACGGTGCCCTGGAAACAGTACATGGAAAAAGAGAAATAAGTGAAAAACTAAGAGAATTAGTTCATAGGTAAGAAAAGGTGAGGCTGGGACACAACCTTAAGTGGGACCGAAAGTATTAAAAGAGAAAAACCACAACTGCAAACTAAGGAAGGAGAAACAGAGGAATTG
The DNA here is from genome assembly GCF_963662255.1 of Cinclus cinclus. Lineage (NCBI taxonomy): Eukaryota > Metazoa > Chordata > Aves > Passeriformes > Cinclidae > Cinclus > Cinclus cinclus. The sequence goes on from NC_085049.1 coordinate 1,413,529, forward strand.
AGCAGGAAGAAGGACAAGACTTGGAATGCATGATTTGCCACAAGGACATGAACATATGAATCCCCAAATCCTCATGGCTTGAAAAAGTATGATTAAATAATTACTCAGGGATGGAAAAGAGGAACCTGACAGCCCAAAGCTGCAAATCTGGATCCTCCCCTGCAGGACACAGGAGTGACACAGGAGCCCTCTGCTTTTTGTGTCTTTGTTGGCAGCATCTCTGAGTGATTCTTAAGGACAAACAAGAACCCTGTGCACCCCAGTAATAGTCTGCATGTCTGCAAAATACCATTGCTAAGTCACTCCAATTCCTTCCGGTGGCAGAGGTGCATAAAGGTGATAAATAGCTCCAGCTCCATCAATGGGGTGAGAGATTTAGTTTGGTCACATCTTCTTTTCATATGTCCAGAAACTTTACTTTCTTCTTCTTGCATATAAAGGTGAAAATGTTAATTACATGATCACATTATTGCACGTTATTTTCCAACAGGACTTGAGTTTCCATGCACTGCAAATATGTTAGGGAAAGCAGTGAACGAGACAGAACTGCACATGGAGAGAAGTAATGATTACAGGAATGAAGCAACTGGATGCATCCCTTGATGACTGGAATCTTTTTTCATCCATAGACTTCTCACATTATGCTAATCAAGTCACCTAAACCATCCTTCCAAATATAACCAATGATAGTGAATTTCTCAATTCTGGAGCACCCAAAACAAAATCATGGTGTTTGGTCTGATGATGGGACTTGGGTGAAGATATGAGTCTTGTTAGTTACTCTGAAAACATTGGAATCTAAAATTAGATCCTAAATATCATAGCTGGAGAGGCTAAATCTATTAGATACTTTTTAGGTTTCATTTCAGTTTTCTTTTATATATATACACATATATGTATACAAATCTCCTTTCACTAGGATGCTATGAGGATGGTTATCTTTATCTTTGAACATCTGGCCTGTAATGATAAGGCCAGGAAAAAAAATAAATAATGTTTCCTTTATTACATTGGACATATTTTGATAAGCACACATGAAATAAAGCCTAAGGCCATACAATTGCATCCAGGAGCTATGGATCAGAATACCAGTATGATTTCAGCAGTGTGAATATTTCATCTTGCCCACCTATGACCCATCCCAGTTCTAATCTCTGTGTCTCAGCACCCTTTGTATTTCACTCGGAGGTCTTGGTTCTCATCTCCCACTACTTGCATGCATTATTTACTTGTTCTGGACCTCTCAAACCCAACCTGTTCTCATTCTTTTGCTGTGGTGTTCCACTTTTCCAACCCTTCTGATTGTCTTACTCAGCATCAGCTCTGTCACCCTGCAGCACTTGTCTTTTCCAAAAATCCCAGTCTAGCAGCAGTAACTGCTTTTCAGGCTTTTTTTTGCTCTTCCCCCTGTCTAAGAGTTTCTTTCACTCTTATTCTCCCCTATCATCTCAAGCTTCAGCTGCCAGCCCCTTGCCTCGGCTCTCTTTCTATCCTGACATGGCTTTTTCTCCCTGAAGGAATTCTGTGACCACAGTGAATTTTATGCTACAAATCAATTCACTCCTCTCTCCCATTTCTTCCTCTTCGAGCTAAACAGCTCAAATACTTCCCTGACTTAATCAAATCCTCCCACACATTCGATTGTAGTTGCCCTTGACTCACTCAGCTCTTCTCTTCCCTCCCCTCCCCTATAATTCTCTCCTCCTCCGTCACAGAAGTGTTTGTGCCTGTTCTTAAATGCTTGCTTCCTCCAGCACCTCTTCTTCCCATCCCAGGATTTAATCTCCTCCTGCTCATTTGTATCCCACTATTTTCTGCTTTTCTCCTGAGAAGGCTTGTTCTTTTTATCATCATGTCAGCATGCTTTGGTTTTTCCTATCATGAGTAAAAAGCAACAACAGGCTTTTGTCTCCCCGCTTATTCTTCCCCTCCTCTTTTGCATTCATCACTGAAATTCCAAAATGCAGCACACAGGATTAGCTTTAAGACTTCTTGTCCTCAGATATATTTCCCCCCGCTGCCTTCCCATCTG